>NC_071354.1:185679285-185986160 GCF_943734655.1 Sabethes cyaneus | reverse complement strand
CTACTTATGTGAGGGGACATGTCAAACGAGCTTTTATTCTTGTTGTGTGTCTCCAAGCTTTGGAAGCGATTGTTTTCACCTGCCGACTCTGCCACCGGCGACTGACTTCTGGCTGCGGGAGAATCGAAACGGTGCTCGATTGGTTGAAGGGGAAGTATGATTATGCGGTATTTCATATCAATCTTCAGAATAGTTCCTATGTTGATTTGCTGGAGCCACGGCGTTTGCGGCGTATGACGAATTTTGTTTGAGTACTCCTAAAACTACAAACCGATTTACGGCGTATCCATATCGTTACGAATTAATCGTGCGCTTTTTTCTCAGTCGGCATATATCGCCTATCTTTTACGCACGTGAATTCAAAAAATAAATATTAGTGCATGATGAATAATGCAGAGTGTGGTTAACAAATTAACACCTACAAGTAAAAACGCATTAATTGTAACAATAAGCGTTTAATAATTACTTTTACCTTTAATAACACTTGTGTCGTTAACAAGGATGGCAAAAAACACTTCTAGCAATAATGAACATACGAGCGATCTGATTCAGTTTCATTGACATTGTAAGCGGTAAACAATTTGTCGTAATCTGTACAGAATATGACAAACTTCACAACAGATCTTGTTTATTGCTTAATCGCAGTGAAAAATATAATAGATACAGACAATCGGTTGAGTGTAGCGCGTGTTTTTCGATTCAAGCAGTGCGGTAAACCTTTTTATCGCAACTAGGTGAGATGTAACTAATCGACTGCTGAAAGTTGTCAAGAGAACAAAATCTTATGATCAATGCTAAAGATTTACTGGCTATCACGAACTGTACAGATTATGATCTGTGCATGTGGGGATAACTCACAGATTTGATCCAAATCACTGATTTTCCATCCGTGGTTGTTGGTAAATACCTGCCTTCCCAGAACGACGGTGATCAATTATTCCAAAGTTAAATAACTTAAAGCATTTAATAGAAAGTGTATTTTACAGTGAATAAATTCGGTAGAAAGGGTCAGACTTATTAGTTAGTTTATTTAGGTTTATAACATTTTTTTTAATAATAGATTGTTTACTCATAATCTCCTCTATCTTGGTTCTTTGCGTCATCTGTTTTTCTTCGATCTTTCCGAGTTTCTCCTGTTCCCTTCTAATCTGTTTCGAATGCCTTTCCTCAATTTTCATTCTTTTCAAAGTTTCTTGTTGCTGCTTCTCATTGGCTTCCGCTTGATATATCTCCATCCATTCGTCGCTAGTAGCTACTGCTGGAAACGCACGCCATTTACGGTGTGTCTTACCTATCTTTGGAGGTAAATTCGTACTGGTTTCTGTAACATTTGAAGGAACAATGTCAGCCTGTTGAAGCTCAGATAACGATGATGTATTCCAATACAACTTTCTCTTGATCGTTTGAAAGGGCAGGCTGAATACCCTTTCGCATCCCAGCATATCTCGATTTCGTCCTCCAGCGTACTCTTTGGAATTGCATATTTACCGCCATCCGGGGGAGATTGTGCCACGGGGGTGAGATTGGGCCAAAAACCAAAAATGTTTATTTGTGAAAATTTATTTTATCTATAGGAACAGGTGACCTAAATTCAAAATGATGATGAAAATAACATATTTATTCATAACTTAAAATGGAACACAGATAATATTAGCAAACTATTTAGCCTAAACAGGGTTTCAAAGTTCGCGATCAAAAATAATCGGAAATAACACTTGTAAAAAATGTCCCCCATAAACCAACCCAAACAAGAAATCGCATCAACTTGCTATTTTGAAGGTATATAAAGTAATCATTTACAATGTATTGAAAGGTTATTATGCGTTGGATAAGTTTTGATTACGAAAATAATATTTTTCGAAACTTTGTACTCTTTGAGCTTGACGGGGGTGAGATTGTGCCAAGCCATAATGATTGATCCAATTTGTGGATTTCACATACACAACAAAAATACGTCAGTATACACCAACCAGTACACTCACATTCTTTACTGTTGAGCACAATATTTTGACAGATTAGATTGCATCATCCATTTTGGAGCATAGGTGTGCTAAATAATTTAAACTAATTTTTACTTTTTCTCTGGAAAGTTCAGATGCTTTGAATAAACACTCTAATATAAGACGAATATATTATACCGTGTATAAACTGCTAGTTTTAATGAGGGGGGTGGGATGGGCTACATGTTCTGCGGCCGCGGGTTCTGGAACGAAGTAATGATTACTTTTGTTAAATGATCAAATTGGTATGCCATCAAATTGGTATGCCCCCTTAGGATATACCCCTTCATATATCTCCCCCTTGTTAACCCTAGAAACGTTACTGGCTATGTAAAGGCTGTCCATTGACTACGAACTCATTTTAAGTTATTTCAGACCTCCCCGGGTTATTTTCGTTCATACTTTTTGTATGATGCGTTGTTTTCGGCCAACCCTCTGCCCCTGATAGTCCACTTAGTTCATGGACGGCCCCATATGCACTACTTTATACTGATATTTATATGTATTTTTTATAAACATGCTAACGTTCACTGTTTAGGTTTTTAGCTTAATTTTAAGCTTTTGGCACAATGTCGGTAGTTGTTAATTGAACAATTTAGTACATATTGACAGGTTTGAAATCAACTTAGTTCCTAAATTGTGTGTATACTGAGCTAAAGAACAAAAACATATGCTTTTTTGGCACAATCTCACCCCGGATGACGGTATTAGCTATTCCACGGATAGAAGCTCCTTTTCGTACTGCAGTTACTGCTTGGTTCAATATCTCCTCATGCATTGCTTTAGAAAAAAAGTAATCAGTTACCATCAATAGTTAAGTTGTCCGGATTTAAAAAAAACCGATTTAATCCACGTATTGGTGAAAGGAACCTTTGTTATACTATATCATTTGTCATTTGAGATAGAATTCGACACGCCTTCGGAACATAATTAAACTTTTTGATAACACTCACTATGGTAGTTATCATCAATACATATGCATGTGTATGTGTATGTAATATACTGATAAATTTGCATAATATTTGAAAGCAATCAAAAAATGTCTTCCTATTATTTGTAATTTGTTATTTTGAGATAACAGCGGAGTCGCATTCTGGGGTTTAGTTTAAGTTAGAAACTGGCCGTTTTTCTTGCGCAATTTATACGACTACCAATGGTCAAGTTGTGCAATTTCGAGTACTTGGAGGTGTCGCATGACGGGTTTGTTATGATTCAAGGTGCTTCTATGTTCTAGTTTCATATATTCCCGGAACTTGTTCCGGACATATCTTCGGAACCGTTCATCCGTTCCAAATTCTGTTCAATAGAATTCTTCTAGGCCACAAAACTTTGCGTTTGGTAGTTATTCAGTCAATTCGGTCCAGGCATTTCCTAAAAGCAGCTGTTTATTGTTATATTTTCACTACTGAGACTGTTATGCCGTTTTTTGTAACTTGTGACTGATATAGTTTGATATTTTTTTCAAAATTTTGGGAACAAACTTAACATTACTGTTTGAAATATTGAAAGCATGAACAATTTAAAGATGATTCCTAGGCTTATCTCAAAAGTGATGAAATTGACATGGGACTGTTATGCATTTATGGGCAGTAATGGTAGTTATCATCTACACATATGCATGTTTATGTAATATACTGATAAATTTGTAGAATATTTTTTTCTTGGGCAGGATTGATATTTAAGGGGGAGCCTTTTATCTTCAGAAATGTTGAGCCCAGAGTTTTCGGTACGTGGACTCGTTGAGAATTTACAGTAAAACTGTGGGATCGCTTGAAGGGAAGTGCAATGCTGTACCTACAATAGTTTAAACGCGCTCTCCTCGAAACCATATGTTTTCAGCGACTGTGCGTGTATCGCAGTATCTAGAGGATCGATTTGGGTGATTTTTTTTGACGTGTAAAAATTACTTATCTAAATTGTGACGTAACCGCTTTTCGATATCTCAACTTTTAATTTTCGCTGCATTTTTAAAAAAATCGTTACACTTCGCAACCAGTAAGAGATAGATAGTTACTATGTACAGCAAAGTTGCTTATTTTTCTGTGTTCTATAACTTTTGTGGAGACACTGTACTTTTTTGGACGTATTTAAAAAAACAAATATTGGTATCACCCTAATAGGTAGATTTACGGTCACCCTAATAGTGTAAAAAGTTGCGCCAGATTTTTTAAATAAACTTTTCCAAAGACACGCCACTTGGAAAATTAAGCATTTTTACGCTAGAGCACATGATCGCGTTTTTTTTTTCTATTTGATTCATATCAGTAAAGTTTGCTTAAATAATTTCATCAATGTTTTTCAAAGAACTTTTGACCGGTAAGGCCCATTCTAATAAGATTTAGTAGATATGTTCACAGCGTTAAGGCCTCCTGTTTGATACTAAAATAATTGAAATCTAATTAATTATCTAGTTAAAATCGTTATGATTAATTGTAACTTTTATTATGCTATACACGACTGCTCATAACTTTCAAATTAAACACCCAATCAAAACACAAATCAATAGTGATCTATGAGGCTATATTACCTACCATATGTGACTAATAGCGCATAAATCGGTTTGGTCATCTCTGAGAAACGTTCGACTAATTGACACCTTGAAAAAGCACATTTTTAAGCATAACTTTTGAACCGCTTGATTGTTTGCGATTAAACTCTCCCAAAAAATTTGCAGTAGCAAGAGCTTTCATTTGATACTAAAACTGTTGAAATCGGTTGAGCGGTTCCGGAGAAAATCATGTCACGTAATTTTTACATTTTTGCTTATAACTTTTAAAATCATGTCACGTAATTTTTACATTTTTGCTTAACACCTTTCAAATAAGCGTAATAGCAAACGTATCGGTTCAGCCATCTCCGAGAAACAGACGACTAAAGTCAAGCGTCAGACACACACACACACACACACACACACACACACACACACACACACACACACACACACACACACACACACACACACACACACACACACACACACACACACACACACACACACACACACACACACACACACACACACACACACACACACACACACACACACACACACACACACACACACACACACACACACACACACACACACACACACACACACACACACACACACACACACACACACACACACACACACACACACACACACACACACACACACACACACACACACACACACACACACACACACACACACACACACACACACAGACATTGCTCAATTCGTCGAACCTTATCGATTGGTATATGTGACTCAGCCCTCCGGGCCTCGGATCAACTTCGTGTTTTTCGACAAATTTTCTAACCTTTGTTATTGTATAACATAACATTGAAAAAGTGTTTCAATGTACTATAGACGTCTCTCCCCTATTAAAAGGGGTATTTTTGGTACAGAAAAGAGTCTCTAAAATAAAACACCATGCAAGTCCATTGCATTTTCGTAACTTTTTCCCTTGAAAAAAAAGTATCTCAAAAACTAAAAATGTTACATATTTGTTTTTTAAATGTTTTAAGTGATTTTAAGAGGTTCAAGTCACCTATAAAAAATGTTTCTGCAATCATAAAAAACTTCCAACGTCAGTTTATTACTTTTTTATGAAAAGCTCATTAAAATACCTTTTATTTGGTAATAAAAACATTAAAATCGGTTCAATGGTTCAAAAGTTAAGAATTACGAGACTAGAAGATAGGAATAAGTATAAGTGGAATAAGTATGTTTATAAGAATCTGTGAGTGCAATTGTTTAAGTGAATGTTTAAAAGAGAAGAGCGAAATATTCAGAATTAATTAGCATAGCATAGACAACCGTACATACCATGGGTGGCTGATATGGTGTACCCGTAAGTACACCATACACCTGGCCATGTCCTTACGATTGTAGAAATGGGTACGTTCGTTGAACACCTACTATAAGAGGATGCGCAAAAACTCACGCAATCTTCATAGATGTTCTTGTACCCAGTAATGCACGATATGAATAAAACATTAAAAATGAAATGAAATGGAACATATATGGGAAAAACAGAACAATCTCACCAGCAATCCGTCGAATGAAATATAATTGCGTCATTTGAATCTCCGTCAGTGCATCTAGTATCCAATAATCAATTTAATCCTTCCTTCTGATATCCATGTCCATTATTCAAACTTGCACGACCAAAGTTTTAACTGTACAGTAGGAGGTGCTTGATGAGCTAAAACAAAACAAATCATTAGAATAACATATAAGGCTTACCTGGCCGTGTGATTCAGCCGTCTGCCCAAAATCTCAGTTTTGAGATCAGGCATCTGGAAACCACGCGGCGTCGCACCTCCTAGCTTAGCTACTAAATAGAGTATTACCGGGTATGGCCGCGTGGAGGTGCTAGGTAGGAGCTTGGGCTGGCGAAAGCTATGTTGGTCGCTTTCTCGTTTGCCTTCCCCATTTCATACACAAGAGCGAAATATTCAGATTTAATTCTTCATTTAATGCAATGGTGTCTTTCAAAATATTCGGGGTTCATAAGTACAACGCCTGCAACCTTTGAGACATAGAAATTTCTTTTAAAAATAACCGACGAATGCTCTTTTGATCCTGTCGCAGTCAATGAACAGTTTCCTTCACATTTCACATTGAATCAAATGCCAGTATACACACAACTTGAACGTGCAGATCGTCCCAACAATTTCTCATTCAAATTTATTGAAACATATGAGATTGTGAATGCAATTTTTGAAATTAAATCAAATGCAACAGTAATGGACCAGATATCTTTACGATACTTGAAAGTTATTTTGCCGTTAATTGTGGATCAACTTGCTTTCTTGTTCAATAAAGTAATAACTACCTCGGAGTTCCCCAGGATATGGAAAACAATCAAAGTCATTCCATTACGAAAAAAACGATACGTTAACTCATTAGATAACCTTCGTCCAATAAGCCTTCTTTCCACTATATCAAAAGCGTGGGAATTTTTTTTGAAAAAGCAGATTGTGTCTCATCTTGCGCAGTTCAAGCTGCTTTCAAATTATCAGGCTGGTTTTCGGGAAGGACAGGGTGTAAAAACAGCACTACTTCGAGTTTATGACGATATCGCAGCGGCAGTGGACAGTAAAAACAAAGCTGTCCTAACTCTTCTGGACTTCTCGAAAGCTTTTGACACAATTTCGCGCGACCTTTTATGTTTTAAATTGGGCACCTGCTTCAACTTCCATCGTTCTGCAATCGCGTTGATGCAGTCATATTTAACTGGGAGAACACAAACCGTATTCTGTGGAGAAAAGAAATCGAGTGGATTACCAATAACTTCTGGTGTACCCCAGGGATCTGTGCTTGGGCCAGTCCTATTTTCAATGTACATCAATGACTTGCCGAATGTTTTAAAATATTGCAAAATCCAAATGTTTGCCGATGACGTCCAACTTATCTGCATTCAGCCAGGCACACCAATTTCGGAGCTGGTAACTCTGCTAAACGAGGATATGGCAGCAGTCGCATGCTGGGCCGATGAGAATTGTCTTCAAATTAACCGTTCCAAATCAAAAGCCATCCTATTTGGAACCAATCGAACTGGAAATGCTGCCGTTCCTGCATTATTACTTGGAGAAGATAGAATAGAATTCACACATTATGCGAATAACCTTGGAGTAGCTTTTCAAGGCAACTAAGGATGGGATAGAGCTGTTGCTAATCAGTGCGGAAAAATATATGCCTGTCTCAGGACATTTAGAGCTACTGCATTGGAATTACCAGTTTGTACCAAACTGCAGTTATTCAAATCACTTGTTTATCCGCACTTTTTATTTAGTGATGTAGTATGTATCGGTATGACTAGAACACTACACATGAAGCGTGACGTCGCTCTGAATAGCTACATACGGTTTATTTATGGTATAGACCGTTTTACCTCAGTACGACACTTACAAAAAAATTTGATTGGTTGTCCATTTCAAAACTTTTTTGATATGCGAGCGTGTATGATCCTACACAAAATAGTAAGGCATCAGTCACCAAACTACTTGTTTGAAAAACTTGTTCCATTTCGCGGTAGTAGAACAAATAATCTTGTGGTTCCCTTGCATAGAACCACCTCCTATGAAAAATCCTTTTAAGTGAGAAGTGTGGTTCTCTGGAATAGTTTACCCACTGAATTGAAACGCTCTAGTTCGGAAGCAATGTTTAAAAAAGGCTGCTTAACGTATTTTAATAATTAAAGTGTAGATAAGAAGAATATTATAAGTAAAAATGACAATTAAAATGCATTGATAGTACCGTAAGTTGACAATTAAAAAGACGAATTTCTTACGTCAATAGTGATATATACAAATAAATAAATAATAAATAAAAATCATATGTGTGCATCATAAAGGTTGAAATGGTAATGAATTATCCTCCTACCACAGGGGTGAGTGAGGGGTCTCAAAGCATCATAAAATAAATAAATTCAAAATAAATTCATGCCTCCAAAAAACCCCTCACGCCAAATTTGGTGCCATTTGCTTGATTAGTTCTCGAGTTTTGAGAAAATTTGTATTTCATTTGTATGGGAGCGCCCCTTCTTAGAAGAAGTTGAATATTATTTGTATGCCTCCCCCCTCCAAAAGAGGGGAGGGATCTTAATTTACCATAGAAAAAATTCTTGCCTTCTGAAACACCTACATTCCAAATTTGGTTCCATTTGCTTGATTAGGTCTAGAGTTTTGAGGAAATTTGTATTTCATTTGTACAGGACCCCCCCCTCTAAAAAGGAGAAGAGGTCTCAGTACACCGTAGAAAATTTATCCTGCCTTCTGAAACCCCCACATCCCAAATTTGGTTCCATTTGCTTGATTAATTTTCGAGTTTTGAGGAAATTTGTGTTTCATTTCTATAGGAGCCACCCCCCCCCCCCCTCTAACACCCCCCTTAAAATTGCTCTCTCACCCCCCTAAAAAATTTCTGGTTATGTTATCTATCCAACGACATATAAATTGTTCAGTTTCGTTCAGTAGTTTAGTAGTTATTAGCATTTGAAATCTTTCATTCAAACGTTACACTTCTATTTTCGTTTTCACAAAGTGCTACCCAGTCCCAGTATAGTAAACAAAGACGTAGTCCTATGTCAAAAAAAGTAGATAAAATCGGGAGTACCTAAAATCGGGAGTAGAATAAATAAGGTGTAGATATAATCGGAATACCACTGTAGCTCTTATACGCATTTCATCTATATAAGTATGTATGTGGAGTCAGTCCCGGTGTAGTGCATTCACGCCTCTCACGCCGAGGACCCGGTTCAAATGCCAACCCCCCAAAAGTTACGAATGACATAAGCTGTTAAAGTGACTGTAAAAAAGTATGTATATGTGATAAAAAGCCACTAGGCGCCTCCCACTTCATACTGCTATACAATTCTGTGCGGAAAAACGCATGTGTGTCAGTTATTATCGTTATACACGACTGAAAATCAACTTGGACGCAATTTAATAAACATTAGTTACGATTCCGAATTTGTTAAGGGATATTTACGATAATTTGCATACATTAATATAGGATTTGGTGCTAGCTGGGTCCCGAGACCTGGTGATCTGAAACAGCTTTGTCCCGCGCAAAGATATCCACAACGCCACCTGGAGATCACCTGACCAACATACAATGAACCAGACTAAACACGTTCTCATAGATGGCTGGTTCTTCTCTAATATCACGAACATACGTTTCCTACGGGGCGCGGATATTTACACTGACCACTGACCAAGTAGCAATATATGCGCGCTTAAAACACGTCAAAGCCGTCCTCCTCGGCTGAACATCAGGCAGCTAGATAACTCGCCATCTGCCGAGAACTACGCGCGAATACTGGATAAGGCAGTGTCTTCTTCCGAGGAATTAGGTGATTCAAACCTCGAAGACGGCTGGGGCAGAATACACTCGGCCAACGGCACTAAGCGAAAAATCCCGGAATATACAAAATGATTGGTTTGATGGAGAATGCCAACAAGCAGTGGAGAGAAAAAAATGCTGACAATATACAAAACTCTCATTAGACCGGTAGATCTTTTGGGACGCGTACGCTACTCATGGAGGACATCGTCAGCTTTGTGCGGCGGCGTATGCCCCTAGATCGAAACGTCTTGCGGAGAAAAAAGTAGGCTCGATTTCCAGCTTGAATGCGTCGTTCGATCTCCTTACTCGTATTATTGTCGGCGGTGACCAGAGATCCCAACTATACGAACTCATCAACCACTTCCAGTCCATCGCCGTCAATAGTCATTGTCCGTGGGAAGCAAACGTTACTTTCTCGGGAGCCTCTTCCTACAATATATTTGGTTTTCGACGCATTAATTTGTAATCCTATCCTCATAGCCTCTGTTTTCAGTCTGGCGTAGATTGCCTCCGCCGTCCCACGGTTTCTAGTAATGATGTCGAGGTCGTCTGCAAAGGCTACGAGTTGGCTACTTTTGCTGAAAATCGTTCCTCTCGTTTCGATGCCCGCTTACCGGATCACACCTTCAATAGCGATATTGAATAACATACAGGACAGTCCATCCCCTTGCCCTAACCCTCTGCACGATTCGAAAGGACTTGAGAGTGTCCCCGAAACGCGCACGTAGCACATCACTCGTTCCAGAGTAGCTTTGAACAGCCGCGTCAGTTTGTCCGGAAAACCGTACTCGTGCATTATCTACCATAGCGTTCGCGTTCAACGGTATCGTATGCTGCTCTGAAATCCACAAAAATATGATGCGTGGGCACGTTGTACTCTCGACATTTCTGGAGGATTTGTCGGAGAGTAAGCCCGCCTGATACTGCCCTACGAAATCTCTTGCTATTGGGGATAGACGACGCAATAAAATCTGGGAGAGCACCTTGTAGGCGGCGTTGACCAGCGTAATGCCGCGGTAGTTACAGCAGTCTAGCCGGTCGCCCTTTTTGTAGATGGGAAAGACTACGCCTTCCATCCACTCCTCCGGTAGTTTCTCTTCTTCCCAAATCCTTGAAATCAGCCAATGAAGTGTTGTTGCTAGCGGTTCTTGGCCATTTTTGTAGAATTCTGCCGGGAGTCGGTCCTTTCCGGCGGCTCTATTATTTTTCAGCAGACCGATTCCACGCCGAATCTCTTCGAGATCGGGGGCCGGTACGCTGTTGTCGTTTGTAGGTACTCCGAGGTTAACTTCCATTGCCTCTCCTACTGCTATATCGCCGTTGATGTGCTCAACAAAGAACTGCTTCCACCTGTCGACCACCTCGCGCTCGTTTGTGATTAGATCCACTCCCTCGTCCCTACACATGTCAGGTTTCGGTGTGTGGATCTTGCGAGTTTGGTTCACCTTCTCGTAAAACTTGCGGGTGTCATTAACCCGGAATAGTTGTTCTAGCTCCTCACGATGTCTGTCATCCTTCTGGCGCTTCTTCCTCCTCAGGATCGTGGTCAACTCATTCCTCGCTCGTCGATACTTGGCCAAATTATCTCTCGTGGATATGCTCAGATAGTTTTCCCGAGCTCTTTTTTTCCTCTCTATCGCTTGTTGGCATTCTCCGTCAAACCAATCATTTCGTGCAATCGAGGTTTCCACTCCTAGTACGGCGGTTGCGGGCTCGTTGACGCCCACGCGTATCACACTCCATCCGCTTTCGATGGTCGAAGCATCTTGCTCCACAGAGGAAAGCAGAGCTTCATCCAGTACGCGCGTGTAGTTTTCGACAACTGGCGGGTTGTCTAGTTGCCGAATGTTTAGCCGAGGAGGGCGACTTTGTCGCAAGGTATAAACCGTCGATAGTTTTGAGCGCACATGTACTGCTACTAGGTAGTGGCCGAGTCAATATCCGCACTCCGTAGCGTAGGGATGAACGTTGGTGACGTTCGAGTAAAACCGGCCCTCGATGAGAATATGGTCGATTTGGTTCGAGGTTCGTTGGTCAGGTGATCTCCAAGTGGTCTTGTGGATATCTTTGTGGGGAGCTTTTGATCACCAAGCCTCGGGAAGCCGCAAAGTTGATGAATGGGGCCCGATCACCGATCTATACATTGATTCCCTGCCGATTTGGGCGCTCATATCCCGGGCCTACCTTCGTGTGGACAATGTATAGTTGAAGAAACGGCCTTTTATCCTCAACACGCACATCCTCTCGTTGATCGCTTTCCAGTCCATTACGCGTCCAACTTGGAGTCTACAGATCCTTAATCGCCTGGCTCAGATGCTATCAGATTTATCAGATCGCTTTCCATTAAGATCGGAGCTTCTTGCTCTGAAGTATTTACGAATGCTTCAGGCGTACCCCAGTGCAATAATTTTGGGCCTCTTTTGTTCTCGTTATTTATCAATGAACTTGCTGTCATACTGCCATCTGGATGCCGCCTGTTCTACGCCGTCGACGTTAAAATAAATAACATTATCAACAGTACTAATGATCGCAACTACTTGCAGCTATGTGTAGATCTTATGCAGAGTTGATGCTCCCGGCATTTTTTGATACTCAGCATCAATATGGCTTGAGTCGGTGTTCCAAATTAGAGATTTATTACTTGACTGCGAACTGACTTTTCAATTTCACTGTAAAGATATTCTGACGAAAGTTAATAACCCTTTGGCTTCATATTCAAAATCTCCGAAGACTTCCGCGACCCGCTGTGCTTACGGGCGTTGTATTGCTCGCTAGTCTGTTCAGTTCGACTTTAGTAGTGTTATCGTGTCCATAACAAGCACGTTGGATGCCTAGATTCGAGAGAGTATAAAAAATGGTTGTTCGCTACGAACTGCGTTGGCTACTATGGTGTGATGCTACCAACCTGCCTTCCTGCACTGATCGCTGCCGGCTGCTTAGAATTGATACCTTAGAACGGAGAAGATTCATTGCATAAGCTCTCTTCGCTGCTAAGATCATCACTTCGGAAGTCGATAGGGAAAGGCGTAAGATGCAGAAGAAATGAGGAAAAAAAGCCAAATCTGCAGCCATACATCCTACTCACGCTCGCGGGCTGTTGACAGCTCACCAGCTGTTGGCTTCGTGAGCGAGCTGCGCAGAGCGACGCTACGAAGCTGTGTACTTGCGATTGTATCGGAAGAATGCACACAGCAACAGCAGTTGTTTGTCGGACGCTTGCGTCAGTGGAATCTACGTTGGATGCTATGCTTCTCGCACTCGCTCGTGTACGGGTCGGCATCGTTTGCTTCTCGCTTGATTTGCAACATTGATATAAAAAAGTTCAATGACTACAAAGTTACAGAAATTTTTTTTGATTCGGCTTCCAGAAACGAACGATCGGATAATTGCTTGGCTGCTATGGAGGGTTTTTGTCCTTGTGGGCAGTATACTTTTCCTTAGCTGTTTCCTCGTGACAGGAAGCGAGGACACTGCACGAATTAATTGTGTTTCCTCAAAAAGGCAAAAAGGAATTTTAGAAACGTTCTTAGTACTTAGAAGAATTTGAAGAAAACATTTTTCCTCTTTATTCATATTTGAGATATACTGCTTAGATACTTTCGAGGTACGATGCTGGTCTTAGCCAGTCGTCGTATGTTCGAATCTCGGCTAGGCGGTGCTGCTAAATAGAATCAGAAGGTTTGTTGCATTAGCCCCGTAACTGTCCTGTCTTCTAATAGCCGGCTGTGAAGTCTGTCGATAAAGAAGGGTCAAGTCTTAGAAAGATGTTAAGCCCAAGCTTTTCTGGTCTAACATAGTAAAATGAAAGAGTGCTGCCGTAGAAAAAATCCGTGGTCCACATTGACAAAAAGTCTAAAACACGCAATTTTATACCAAAACACGACAATCACCAATTATCAACAAAATCATGACGTTAAGCCTAAAATCAACTACCTACTGAAGCAAGTTCTATCCGGCTTCTCCACCAGCGTGACCGGGAGTAAACCTTCTTTTGCATTGCAAGTCACAAATATCTGAGCTGTTAGTCAGCACACCGAGTGTCGTAATAAAATAATTCGTCAAACACTCTAAAACTGACCACCAGCCAGCTGTAGTGTCATCGTAACGTAAATACGATCATCAGTTCAAAAATAAACCCCTCTCACCGATTATCGAACCAAATTGCAGCGCGAAACACCCGTCGAACTGGTTAAGAACATGGCGCGTAATGGAGGCAGCTCAGACTCAGACAACAACAGAAAAACTGATCCGTAATCCGAAACTCGACACTGAATTAATGTGGATGTTTCCATTTGTCACCTGCAGCAGCCAGCCAGCGGTAGGAACCCGGCAGCAACTATAGGAGAACAAAAAAGAATCGCCCCGTGGGAGTAGGAAGGCGGAAAACGGCAGCAGAGCGCCTCCAAAAACGGCATAAAATGCAAAGTCGCGTGTTGTCGATCGCTTGACAAGTCCTCACCATGTTCCATATGGAGGATTAGGCCGTGCAGATCAATCGCCTGTTCCGAAAGCAAAGCAAAGAGCCCCCGCACCACCGCAATGATTCAAGCACTGCTGCCGCCCTTGCCGGAACGCATCAATCGACTATTTTACTGAAAGGCATTACCATAATGCGATGCACTCAATCAGATTTAAATTATTTGAATATTTATCAACATATTCGAGAAGAGGCACCCGTCCACAAAACGATGGTGCTCGCCGAGCGGCGGGTAAATTAGAGATCCATAAGTTTTGCATAAAAATAACGAGAAATGTTGGCCCATCATTCACTCTTGTTTTTCGAAAACGCTTGTAACTTTGAAGGCTGACCTTAACGAAGGGTGTCCATCAGGCGGAAGAAGCATTGCATCACAATAGACAATCGGTTAGAATTTGAATTGTTCATGTTCATACTTGTCCCCTGATTCTGGCAATTTAAAAACTAAACGGATGTTTGGCCTCGCAGTTCTGCCCGGATTGGAGTCTGACATGCGTAAATAAATAAAAATAAGATGCTAATTTATATGGATTATCATAAAAAGGTACCCAAACGCAGAGAGAGACAATAATCTTTACCAGCAAATTAGGTAAAATCCGTTGTCAGACGGCAGACGTCTCCGTGTTCGAATACACAAAGTTGCGTTGCCGTCGCGTCGACATGACCGGCTCTGCCAGAATAGTATTATGACCCGTCAGCATGGTCAGCATCCACTTGTACGAGCTTTTCGGCGGCGACGACGACGACGACGACAGCCAAGCGCCACCGCCGCTAATATTTGCTGAAAATCAATAAAATCGCAAGCCTGTCACGGTTTGTGAATATTTGAATATGAAATATTAATTCCATCTGTGTTACGCTATCAATAGATATAATTCAATGGGCAGAATTAATTATTGGTCACTCAGGGTATCGACCTTAGGCAAACAAACGTCATCTTAAAGTGTCAATAAAAGATGGATGCAAACCTAACCATCAATTTGGCGTGTCCATTAGATTCCATTAAGTCCCGATAGCCTAAAAGCTATTTTTGAAAAATGGTGTAACACGGTTTAGCTGCTACCGAATACCACGGAAAGCTCTTTGCTCTAACATAAATAAATTGATCCGCTCGATTAACCAATCCAATTGGATCTGATTTGTGCTTAACTGATAACGTCCAATAAACGTGTTACTAAATTAATTGTTATCATAAATCCCGCCCTGAAGCGGAAAAGTTCAGCTTTGTTTCAATCCTCAAAGGAACAACCCTAGCAGGAAAGCTTCCATCAGAGAAGCTTAAAATGGTATTAAAGCTTGCATACAATATTTTATAACAGCCCAGCACAAAAGTTTGAGCTCCTTTCATTTGCATACTACTTGTTGATTGCCGGTTAGGATGACTCAAATTTTCCCGACTTGGTTTGTTGTAATGCATTGGGAATTTTTCAAATTTGCTGTACTGGTTTGCGCGGATGGGATCCAGAATTTTATGAAATTTTGTATACAAATGAAGTTTGCAAAATGAAAACAGTTTTTTATACAATCAAGTTGAACAATTTTCTTGAGGAATTCCAATGGAATTGTTTCGATTTTGTTGCACATCGTTTATTTCGAAAATTTGTGAATATTAAATCAAGCGTTGTAAAAAAAGACAAAAAGTAAGCAAATTTTCTTACAGAACCAGACCATATATCAGCAAATGCATATGCTTGAATCTGTTTTTGAAGTTTATTGTTCCAATTTTCATAATCTATTTATATAAGAGGCTTGTCTGTACCGAAAACCAGGTCTCAGACATAACGTCATAAGAGGCTTATCGGTAACTAGCAATAGGTTGTATTCTCAGTCACCTCACTGGTCGACTGCTGGACTACTCAACTGGACTGGTCGATTATACTGCTCGATTTGATTGCTCGACTGGACTGCTTAACTGAACTGCTTGACTGAACTGTTCGATTCGACTGCTCGACTCAACTGCTTGATTAGACAGATCGACTTGACTGCTCGACTGAACAGCTCGATTTAACTGCTCGAGTGGACTACTCGATTCGACTGCTTGACACATTTGCTTGACTGACTACTCGACTTAACTGCTCGATTAAACTGTTCGACTCGACTGCACGACTTAACTGCACGATTGAACTGCTCGCATGGACTGTTCGATTCGACTGCTCGACTGGACTGCTTGAGTGCACAGTTTGATTCATCTGCTCAACTAGACTGCTCGACTCTTGACTCAACTGTTCGATTCCACGCTCGACTCAACTGCTCGATTCAACTGTTTGATTCCACTACTTGACTGGACTACTTGACTCAACTGCTCGACTCGACTACTCGACTCAACTGCTCGATTAAACTGTTCGACTGGACTCGACTCAACTGCTCGACTCAACTGCTTGACTCAACTGCTTGACTAACTACTCGACTCAACTGTTCGACTGGACTACTGGACTTAATTGCACGATTGAACTACTCGACAAGACTGCTCGACTCAACTGCTCGACTTAACTGCTCGACTGAACCGCTTGACCCAACTCCTCGACTATACTAGACTCGACTCAACTGCTTTACTCAACTGTTCGACTGGACTACTCGACTCAACTGCTCAATTAAACTGTTCGACTGGACTACTCGACTCAACTACTAGACTGGACTACTAGACTTAACTGCTCGATTAAACTGTTCGACTGGACTGCTCGATTTAACTGCACGACTGAACTGTTCGACTTAACTGGTCGACTGAACTGCTTGACCCGACTGCACGACTAGACTGCTTGAATAAGAATAATTTAAAAAAATAAGAATAAGAATAAAAATCCCGGATCCCAGCCCCAACGATAGACGAAGTTAAGGAAGCCATTATGCAGCAATATAACAATAAATCAGCTAGAAAAGCGGCTGTTTGTATGCATCAGCTAATAGCTAGAATTTGGGATACAGAACAGCTATCGCAGGAGTGGAAAAATGGGGTTATCTACCCGATCTACAAAAAAGGCTACAAGTTGGACTGTGAGAACTATTGAGCGATTCTTAATGCCGCCTATACAGTGCTGTTCCAAATCATTTTCCGCCGACTATCACCAATTGCGAACAGATTTGTGAGAACTTATCAAGACGGCTTCGTCGATGGTCGGTCTACAACGGATCAAATATTTACACTGCGGCAAATCCTCCAAAAGGGCCATGAATACAGAGTTACCACGCACCATTTGTTCGTTGACTCCAAAGCCGCATATGATACCATCTACCGGAGAGAACTAAAAAAAATCATGGATGAGAACAGATTCCCTAGAAAGCTTATCAAACTGATTCAATCTACGGTGGATGGTACACAGTGCTGTGTTCGTATTTTGGATGGATTGTCAAGTTTATTCAACAAATCCAGGCAATTCGTCTGCTTTGTCGATGACATGGATATTATCGGCAGCACATCTGTGGCGGTGGTTGAACAGTACACCAGACTAAAGCGCGAAGAAGAAAAGATTGGGTTAAAGGTAAATACGTCTAAAACAAAGTACATACTGGCAGTAATGTAACGATCATCGGCGATGAGCTTGAGGTAGTTGACGAATTTGTCTACCTTGGCTCACAGGTAACGGCGGACAATGATACCAGCAGTGAGATTTGGAGGTTCTCTACGGGCATGAAACATGGACAATGCTCGAGGAGGACCTGCGACTGCTCGGAGTTTTCGAAAGACGAGTGTTTAGAACGATCTTCGATGCACAGCTCTATGGTGAACTCAGTTGATATCGAGACGCCTAGATGACATGGAAGAATCGTACGCTGGGGAAGAATCGGCGCTAGGCTCAAAACTCTACACTATGAACACAGTGACCTGGAGGACGATGACAGGTCGTCGACAATGAAGAGTACTATCGAACTGGAGTTTGGTGCGGGTATTAATTATGGGAAATTATGGCATAAAGTTTTGTATAATAAAAAACTACAAAGAGACTTGAATTACTTATTTTTGTGCTGACATAACCAAAAGGGCGAAAGCACTTCTTGATTGTAACAACGAATAATATTGTATGTAATATTTACTAAGGAAAAAGATTTACTACAGAAAAGCATTAGATAATAAGTTTAAACGAATAAGATCTTGTTTTTCTACAATTTGAAACGTAAAACCCGTAAAGAGAATTGTATTAAAGCCTTTCTTGAAGTCTAATAACGTAAATAAAAACTTGTAAATTAAGATGGAAGTCATATTGAAATTTTTATAGCTGAAGTAAAGGAGTTTAATGAATACGCAATGAAAAGACGTAATAATACTGATCTTTATAGTAACATGTAGCTAGAAGAAAGTACTAAAAATAAAATTCAATCATCTATTTCAAATTCCCTGAGTTAAAAATCCGAAAATGTAGATGTAAATACTATCAGTAAAGAACGAACGAATATTACCGCGGTGGTTCCCTATTATTTTACGCTAGTTGCTGCTCACAATTTCCTTCTGAGGTAACTTGCAGCTCTGTAAGGGGGGGGGGGGGGGGGAGATGTAGCGTCCCTGCTCCACGCGCTCTTATTAAACATATGCTGAATCCGGATTTTAAACTGGCAGCGGTATAGTGTTTCTAGTTCCGCGCATAACAAAACCTTTTCATGCAATATTACCCAAGTAACAATTTGGGTTTTATTACACTCTTATGATGGCATTTAAGACCAAAATTGGACTTGAAGACCACCGTAAGAGTACAATAAAACTCACATTGTTGCTTGGGTATTGACACAGTTTCGTAACCTTTCGAGTTAGTAAAGCATTTTTGCTGTTGGCTCTTGTGTATTTTTTTTGTTGAGAACTGTAGCGCAACAGGTCATTTTTTTACGGTAGCAAGTCACATCGCGTTTCGATATACAGAATGCATGGCCTCAGCGATAGGCTAACTTTTTGAATAAAAATTAATTAGTTTTAAGACTCCAAACTGGCTAGATGTTATTTTTTTTCTTTTTTTTACTAAAGAAAGTCCGTGGGGTGACCCATCTTTATCGACAGACCTCACAGCCGTTTGCTAAGGTTTTACTAAGATTACGTAAATTAAAAACATTCAAGTAACAGCGGTTATCGCCAATGTTACAAAGCTCCGCTCGTATGGGATCTTAATGTTTCTAATCAGTAAATTACTGACAGTAATATTCAAGTATCTCCATCCGATCATACTTACTTTGAACTTAGCAAGTGTGTATGGGAATCGAAATAAATCAATTGTTTAACAAAATGTCAATCGAGTTTATTTGATCGTATTCGATGGGTTATCCATAAAGTCAGTCACGGTGCTCAAGAGCGAGTGTCGGCATTTAGGATACAGCAAGTCACAATCAGCTCCTTCTTTTCCCATTTGTTCGGCAGATTCGTACTTCACTTGCATCGCTCGCTCTGAAGGATCAAACGATTGATGCTCCGATGGCCTGAAATTGTATTCAAATATCATTTGAACTAGCAGAACTAAGATAATGACGGTGACTGACGCATTTAAAAAATTTTGTTATTCAAGCGAAGCTAGTGAAATCTGATTGATACTCACGTCAAAAAGAACTCCAAAATCTCGGCGTACAAATCATCCTGGACGTTGTGGAACGGACTGTGAGCCAGCTCGCACACGCTCTTGACGAGACAATCCTTATCGTAGCCGGAATATTGCAGCACTTCATCAATCATGCGATAGATTTCACCGGCACTCAACGGTTTATTAGAGCGACGCTTCCGTGCGGCTCTGGCCGTGACGACTTCGGTCGGCATAAATCGGCCAACGACAATATCGGAAATGGCACGCGCCCAGGTAGGATACTTGTAAAAATCCATCAATCGATACGGTAATGGGTAATTAGCTTGGAAACCAATGTTGATACCCAATCGTCGGTAGGGGTAGGGTTTTTTCGGCACGAAAAAGGGTGTTCCGGAGCTGGTACAAATCGACATCTGTAAGCAAGTATCGTATTACTCTTCAACTTGTCCGAAAATTACTGTATCTTACCTGCATAATACTTGACGAAGGGAACAACAACGAACGACCTTCACCATCATCGCGGGGGATGCTATCATTGACGAGTGATCCTTGAACAATTACGATAAAACTAAGGAACGTTAAAATAATTTTTGCAAACGACGACGAAGTCATTTTAACTGCGGCACATCCATCCATTGCACTCAATCTGATCAAACTGATCAGATTATCTCGGATAACTTTAAATTTATTTATCGAAATGTGTGAATTTGATTGATTTCCCTTAATGGTTTGTGACATACTTTCTATTTTAAGGCGATTCACACATAGATTCGCACGCCATATGGGTTAGAAGTAGGTACCATGTTGCTCGCATGTATAAAAAGCAACGTTTTGATATAGTTGAAATCAGTAGCCTAACTCTGGATGCCGGTTTAATCCAATTTATTTTTAATTTGAATACTGTTAATTAATAACAACGACGATAACGACACGAGCCTCTGGCTTAAATCGATAAAAAACGATGTCACCCAACGAATATCAACGATGCAAGTAATATTCATTATTTATCAAAAAATGTAGTGTGGCATTAATTAGATACTGTTAAATGAAGGTTGGGAGGCGGGAAATATTCCTGGAGATGGAGTTACCCAACTATGTTGACACCTTTCCTAAGTTAACCTAGCCTTCACATATTCACTCGAAAGCGGTTATTAATTGTTATCTAAACGCTTTTCACACCATTGAGCACATTCGTTGAAAGTACTTAACACTTTTATAGCAGATTCCCAGTTCGGGGAATTATACAGCGGGGTCATTTACATCTGTTAGTTTATGAAAATCGACTCTAGCTTATAAGATTAGGTACATATTTTAACTGCAAGAAAAAACTCTCTACAAGAGTTGGATCGATATCCATGATCTTAAATTTATTGAAACAAAAATCTCGATTACAGTTTTTTGATAATCGCTATAAAGCTGCCATTCAGCTTTATTAAAAGATAGGTCTGACTCCGGATTAGTCGTCTGCGTACTCTTTGATTACTAACCCAAACTTTGCGAATGAGCACTATAGATTAGTCTCCATATTATGATTTGATAATAATGTTTTCGCCCCGTACCGTACGAGAGTCAACCGATAATTGTACTGCACAAATTGAATGCTTACACGTCATCCGTTCCTACGATCATGTGTATTGCAGGCAAACCTCCAAAACATAACACCGTACCTACCCCCTAGGAGGTGAGACAACGAGTGACGAGCAACGGAGTGTTGGACAATACAACAAACAACAAAAGTTTGGACATTGAACTATGACAATGTAAATAAAGCCACTCCTACGAATGATTTACACATAATTACCGGATTCTCCTAGGGCCACCTTTTGATTTATTATTATTCATCCGTTCAACCGTTTTGTTACACATTACCAATTATTTACTAGTGGATTCGACGAGGTTTATAGCCCTATCGAGTCGATTTAACCATCTAATTGGATTAATAATTTGTGACCGAAGTATCAAATAAATGTATCCAAAATATCCTACACAATATCTCAATAACTGTACAACTGTTCAATTCACTTTACGAAAGAATGGAAACGGTGGACAATAGAAAAGACGCAATATACTGTAACCCAACCAGAAAAGATATTCAATCTGATCCGTGAGAATCTGCCGATCGACGAAGCTATCCCCAGAGCTATGGGAACTACCACTTATACATATCCCTTTATTAAAACTTTCATATAGAGCATTTCATAAAGGAGGTCATTAAATGGAAATTTTGGAAATTAATAAAATAAATAATCCAGTTCGCACGTTGATATCTCGACTGGGAGAGGGAGGCAATAGGGCCGCCAGGTTACTGAGTCTGCTTTGACAAGCCAGTGGTCGTGGGTTCGAAACCTAGTAGAATTAGGCCACTCGATGTCAGGTGACTTAAACATGGGTTTTTTCTCAGGCCCCTCGTTATCCTTCCTTTATGGTAAACTCTATATTGTCCTGATGAAACCTCTTGACCAGGAATAAAAAAGTTCAGCAATTAAACAAAAGGATTGATCCCAAAATTTTCCAATGAGGAATTTACTTGCTTAACTTCAATTTTGTAATATATCTGAAAGGAAAAAATAATATAGTGTTAAATATGTGGAATAAAAAATAGAAACTGGACTTTTTCTAAGCAGGATTCAGACAATTATTTTTGCATGTAAATAAAAATTGAGCTTCTTTAAATGTACTTTCATGAAAAAAATAGTCATTAGCTTGATCGCACCGTTTTTACGATGTTGCTCGAGGATTAAGAAAAGTTTGTTTAAATTTATTTGAGAAAATCAACTCATTAACATTTTTAATCCTACACACTTAAAAAAAAGCGAAATCTCAACAGCCGAGCGTTCGGTAAAAATGTCGATGATGCATACCCAAGTAACAATTCCAAGTTCTAGTACGTTCGTATAGTGGTTTTCATGACCAATTTAATAAAACCGCTAATAAAACTATGAGCTCCACCAGAACTTTCTGATGACCGCTAAAAAACTGCATTCTGACCAAGTGGCCCACTCCTCAGAATGTTTTCACAACCGTTATAAGAATTAAGTTATAAACTCAAGTAGTCGTATCACCCTCTGCTGAAAACAGCACTAAAACCGGTTAAGCTTTCGCTGCTTGACAGCCATCGCCATAATTTAAAAACCTGATTTAATCCACCTAGTGGTGAAAGGAACCTTTGTTATACCGTCTTACTTGCAATTTGAGATAGAAATCGACACGTTTGGTTTACATGAAATTTTTGGAAATTGAATAAGTTTACAAAATTTGAAACAAATAAAAGCACTTATAAATTTTGATAGTTTCTTTTCTCATGAAATTGCTGAGTAAGTTGTTACTAATGAGGGTAAGTGCAAGTAAAAGTAAGGTGTAAGATGAAATATTATTCTTTAACATATACATTGCGTAGTAAAGGTCTAGTTAAAAGGTTTATGAACTATGCATATTTTCCTGTAGTGCCATTCTATTTGATTCACAACAATAAAGTTCTCTTGAATAAATTTCATCAATTTTTATGAGCCTTCGGTTACTCACGTTGTTGTATTTTGTACACCATATGTAGGTTTTTGAATGCCATATTGTTATATAGTTACAAATCGTATATTACGTATATACTAACGTATATTCTTCAATAAACTTGTTATGAGCAAAATGTCAGAATTATTCAATGCATTATTACTTTAAATTGTTAGGAAAATAGATTAGCATAAAGCGACATCACAGAAACGAAACAAGTAGCATGTGAGGTGTACCGCAATTGGCCCCAACTGGAATTTTCTTTCGTTTCTTCATATGGAAAAATGGTGTCTGTGTGCAGCAAAACTACCAGCAAATGTAAAATGTTTAAAATGTATCCGTCTGTTGGTAGTCGAGTAATTCGGGGTCAAAATCAGGGTATTTTTTATAATCAAAGTTCTACAGTTCGTAAACAAGGAAACATAGAGGTATACTATGTTCAGCAAAGTTGTGTATTTTTATTATTTATACAACTTTGTAATACATGAAAAAGTCATACAACAATTACAAAAAGAGCTAAAATAGAAAAACTGATTTTTCAAATTCATATACAATAAATAAGATCTCTTCGTTGAAGAGATAGAAGGTTACTGTCTTCAGCAAAATTTCTTGTAATAATATGCTCTAAAACTTTGCAGAACACATCAATGTGTTATATTGAAACTGAAGGAAAATAATTTTTTTATTTCACTTTTAGGGGGATTAATCAAAATTCAAATTCTACCAGACGATAGAGCTTTCAATTTCACGAAACTCTTCCAAAGGTTCGATAAACTTAAAACCAAGTTTTCCTAGTCAAAACTCTAGTGCGCACGTTTTGTTTGGTTTGGGCTATTGTGCGCGCAAGTAACTGTGTTATAAAAGTTGGCGCGAGTGTTCGAGGGTTAATATCTTTTGACCGGTAAAACCTATTCTTATGAAATTTTGCATATATATTCGTAGTGTGAAAACCTCTCGTTTGATATTAAAATAATTGAAATTAGGTTATTTAGGTTATTTAGGTTAAAATCATTATAAATTATTGTTAATTTTGGTGTGGTGTATTGAATTACTCATAACTTTCAAATTAAACATCTAATCAAAAAACCATTCAATAGTGATCTATCCGGCTATATTACCTGCCAAATGAAACTAATAGCACGTAAATCGGTTTGGCCATCTCTGAGAAACAGGCGATCATTTGAACCTGGTCAAAACTGGTTTTTTAAGCATAACTTTTAAACCACTTGTTTGTTTTCAATAAAAATTGGCGTGAAGTTTAGCAATAGTAAGAGCTTTTATTTGGTACTAAGACCGATGAAATTGGTTATGTGGTTCCGGAGAAAATCGTGTCACGTAATTTTCACATTTTTGCTTATAACTTTTAAACTAAAAGTCAGACCACAAAACCATTTAATAGTGATATACTACGAAAAAATACCTTTCAAATAAAAGTTATAGCAGACGAATCGGTTCAGCCATCTCCGAGAAATAGGCGATTGAAAATTGAAGCGCACACACATACACACATACACACACACACACACACACACACACACACACACACACACACACACACACACACACACACACACACACACACACACACACACACACACACACGAACACACACACACACACGAACACACACACACACACACGAACACACACACACACACGAACACACACACACACACACACACACACACACACACACACGAACACACACACGAACACACACACACACGCACACACACACACACACACACACACACACACACACACACACACACACACACACACACACACACACACACACACACACACACACACACACACACACACACACACACACACACACACACACACACACACACACACACACACACACACACACACACACACACACACACACACACACACACACACACACACACACACACACACATTGCTCATTCGTCGAACCTGATCGATTGGTATATGTGACACGGCCCTCCGGGCCTCAGATCGACTTCGTGTTTTTCGACCAATTCCTAAACCTTTGTTATATTGTATAACAAAGGTAAAACATTAGCAACGGCACACGACTGGATAATTTCAAGCAGTTGGAAGGAGAAAAACCGGAGAAGTGGATGAAAGGTGTGATTTGTCCCTTCAGCCCTATTTTCTTGTAAGACAACAGTTTTGAACAAAATCTTGCAGTACCTATATGGATGCAATCTGGAAAAAGGAAAAGAGCTCACTTTTCTTTGTCGTTTCACTTTCAGGACATCCATTAGGACTAGATTCAATGTTTAAAGATAAACTCGGTTGAAGAAAAGGGAAGGTTTTATGCTTTAACAAAATGGTTGACTTTCAGAATATTCAATTGGGCTAGGTTAAATGTCCAAACGACAACATCGGTTTAAGAAAAGGGGTGGTTTTGCACTCTGGCGTACTTCCCAAGCACAAATATCAAATTGGTATTGATTATTGGTATAAACATCGTAAAAAATCTTCGACCTGTTGGGACGGGGAGCTTTTGTCACTTTTTTGTGAAAAAACACGTTCAAATTTTCATGACACTTTTTCCAACCAATCAGGATGCGAAGATTTCTAGTTGGACAATGCTTGATTACTTTCAATAGTGTACACTTACAAATTAATAGTGTTCTTCATTTGGGTCAGGGCGTACAAGATGTTTCGATCGATTGGTGCAAAAATATTGAAAATCGATTAGGAAATTGCCAAGCTATTAGTATTCAAAACCTGACCACTTTCCGAGAAAGATTTCTTGGAATGACACGCTATCTAGCCAAAACTTGCCGGAAGACGTAGTCCTACGTCAAAACAGTCAATAGAATCGTAGCACTAGTCTCGCAATCGTCCTGTACTCTAACAGCTGCGAAGTCTGTGGAATAAAATAGAAAGTCAAGCTTCGAAAACGGAATGTAGAACCAAGATTTGCTTTGCTTTTAGTTTGTCAAATAGACGGAGATAATAGTTGAAGAAAGTAATGAAATGAAAGGTGTTTTGCAGTATCCTAAAGTGTGATAAGACTGGAAGAGGAAAAAGTGCAAAATTAAATAAGGAAGACTTATTGAACCAACGCTTACTAGGTTCGTAATCACTTTTTACCAAGCTAAGGAATTCGCAAATTGAAGCAATTTATAATTGAATCTAAAAGGTGTCCACGGTAAAATTGCAACACTCTCCAATTGCTATAACTTTTGAATCGTTGGGCCAAATTAATGGAAATTTAGCATGGAGAAAGTTCAAAGTGCATTGTATTTCACTGCAAAGGATAAGTTTGATGGTCCAGAGAACCTCCAAAAACTAAAGATATCGAAGTTCGACAAGAAATTCTGGATTTGGCAAGCAATTTGTTTATGTGGACAGCGAAGTACGCCTTTCGTAATACCATGATGAACCGGTGTATTTGAAAGAGTGTCTCCAAAAGCGACTTCTGCCTCTTCTGAAGTCTCACTATTGTCCTGCGATCTTCTGTCACAGGAAGCAACTAAATTGATTTTGGTAGAAATTGACACTGATTGACTGAATATATTTATTTTGTTAAAACGGCCAGTTTTCGAAAATTGCATAATGCGCGTTAATCCACCTATCATGTCAATATGCATGATAAAATTTTAAGCGCATGTGCTGCAAATCAATACAAACTGCTAAAATAGAATAATTAACTAATGGGGTATTGTATTATGGTCGCTGCAAAACAAATCGATCAGGATGATCTGACAGTAAAATTTTAACTTTTCTGCTCACTGATATATTTTCAAGTTAACAAAGTTGGCGGACGGACTTAGCTTTTCAGAAAACTGTATGCTTTATAGCTTTGTAGTGAAAAGCTTTTAATAAATTATGGCGGTAGCATTAAAGCAGCGAATAGCATAATCGGTTTTACATGCTGCTTTCAGCAGAGCGTGATAAGACTACTTCAGCTTATGACCTGATTCTTATAAAGGTTATGAAAACCTCCCGAAGAGTGGGCCACTTGGTCGGAAGGCAGTTTTATAGCGGTCATCAGAAAGTTCTGGTGGAGCTCATAGTTTTATTAGCGGTTTTATGGAATTGGTCATGAAAACCACTAGTGGAACGTAATAAAACTTAAAATTGTTACTTGGGGATGGCTTTTTAGATGATGGTAACACACACATTGATAACATTCAACGAAACTCCAGAAAGCGGGACGTTATTAGAGGCCAAGGAAATTTGATGACGGAATTAAAAATTCCCGGAGAAAACTTTATAATTTTTATCTGCATTTATTCCCGTTTGGTCTCTGTTCTTTATTGCTGAAGGTAAACCGATTTTTTCATTACTCGTTGATATATCCCAAACGAATTCGAGTCTGTCGCAGTCTAATGTCAGCACATGTCTCGATGTGAGGAAAACGGTATACGACTCATCTGTGGGCATGAATAAGGCCAAAGTGTGAAAAAAATGCATAAAATAAAAAGATAGTCATAATAAAATGGTGAGCAGAAGAAGCGATAGTGTTAAAGTGACCTGACAAAACAAGTAAAAATAAATTGAGAAGTACATCAGAACAAACAAATTACAAAATGATAAAAAATCAATAAAAAGTGTACTATAAGTACTATAAGAAGAAAAAGAAAACAAACAGACAAGTGAATGAAATTCACAAGCCATACTCTCGAGTCAAACAAGGACAACCAATAAGAATTGTAATTTTACGTAAAAAATTTACTCGAAAAAACGCTTTGCGTTTGAAGGTCCTAATTGATCAACAAAATTATCTATTGAACATGCTTATCAAAAAATCATAGGTTTTCGGATCCTTTAGAAAACATAGGTAAAAGTGGTTAGCATTTTTCCATATTTTTGGTAGGCGATTTACCAACAACTAAGAACGAAAGCTTTTGCTGCAGACGAAATCGGGGAATGGCAAATACATTCTTCTCACCTACCGAATGTATTGTCTATTGTACAAAACAATCGAGTTTGCCGGACGATGTTTTAATCTAAAATAAGCTGTTAAGTTGGAAGCTAAAACTAACTGATGCCTCGTTCAGAGGATGTAAACATTCAAATAAGTGTCAATCACGGTTCCAATGAATCCGGTGATTCTTATTCTCCAAACAATAATCGCGCTACCGCGAATCCTTCCCTCCTCAAATTCACAAATAAACACACATACCATCAGGATGTAAAAGCATTTTGGGAAAACCCAACCGCGCGCTCGAGTCAGCCCCAATTCCGAGAACTGTGAGCGCGAAAACATAACTCCACTTCGCTTGTATGCTGCTACCGGTCGTCAGCCTCCCTCCCGGTCGGTACCCAACCCAACCTGTTGGTTGGCTGCCTCTCGCGGACGCGGACGCGGACGGTTGCCTTTATCGAACACGTGTTTGCCTCTTTCACATCTTGCTGCGCTTTTCGTTTCTTGATAGCTTTCCGAACGAATGTTTCAATATATGTAAAGGAATGTTTGTAGGGTGAGGAGTCTGTTTTTCGCACCTTGTCTATTATGTGTATCTTAGGTTTGTTCAACCATTGTTAGGTATATAAAACTTATTCCATTATAAGATTGTTGTTGATTGTTTATAAGTTCGTAGAAAAAAATAAACTCAAAACAAACAGGTTCCGTACCCTGCAAGCTGTGTGAGAAAAATCTAAACCAAAGCAAGGCAAGCACAAGCATGTATCAGAAACGCGAGTGTATAATGACGAAAGCATGGCAACGAGGATCGTCAACATTAAGTTAAGTTGCGCAGTGAGTCATCGCTGACGTCAGCCCGTTCGAACAATCGGAACAAACACCTTGAGCGGTCGGTGGAATGCTAAAGCAAGACCCTGACGTGCAAGGCAGGTACCTTTTACGTACCTATCTACTTCTAACACATATCTAGCGAACCTCGTAAAGTGGTTTCGGTGTCTGCCGGAATGTTTATCTTTACATTTTTGTTTTGTTCTAATCTTACTCCGACATAGGGACCATGCTTCAAACGATTGGTTTTGTCAAGTCACGCTGGAATATCATGCTAGAAATGGATGTGTTTGGCGCCAAAAAAGAACACGAAACCGGTTTCAACGTTGAAGGATGCACTTGTGCGCATTCTTCCGATAAGAAGCAGAACAGAAACGTTATTAACTGGTTTTATTTTGCACTGTAATCGTGCTTGGCAAGACATTGAAAAATTGAATGCATGGCTATCGTATCGTAAATCGCCTACAGAGAATGGAATGGAAACTTGCGTCACACTAAAAAAAGCAGCTGATAAGCAGCAGTTATAATAAATTCCATCTTGCAGGGCAATGCTTCTAAGAGCAACCGGAAAGAAATGCTCTCAGCCATAGAAATTGTTGACCTAGGCGGAATGTCGGAACAGATTTTAAGCTAGCCAGCAATTTTTCCCAAAACGACCAACGTGCAGCGACTGTCCAATTCAACCACAGCAAAACAATTCAAAGGTATGTCGTCAATTTCCTGTTTCTGCCTGTTTCGAGTTAAGCGTCATGGTTAATGATAATTAGCAATGTCGGGTACATACAGCACTGCATTTTGCTTCAGGCGGGTCAATGTAAGAGGGATAGTATTGCAGTAGAACACAATACTTCACTTTAGTTCTAGCCTAATCGATTCCAAATTAGACTCCTACCTACTTGCAGTATACCTCTTGTATAGCTAATTATTTTTAATGATTGTTTCCATTTTCGTTGGACTGCATAAGTTAACGATGAATGTCAGTAAATGACCCAATATCCTTTTTATTGTATTTCATTTCGTGCTCTTTTGTGTGGATTTTAGAAATTTCGTGATTTCCAATAGAATAGATCTAAATCAACATTCTTTTAATCGGCTAAATATTTACATGAATATTCTCTGTAGCCAAAAATATAAAATGTGAATTTTTGAAACAGATAATGTCCAAAAATATTTTTTTTTCTTTTCGGTTATACCTAGCTAACTCACGAACGAAAAAAAACACTATCATGAAACTTTAATATTTAAAAGATTAGGTATTAACGAACAACGTGAAAACTGCCTTCGACTCCCGCGATGGAAAATGAACCCTACATAAGCATGATATTTTTCCAGAAATATTAATCAAAATTTCTGCATACTCTTTTTGCAGCGGGAAAAACAATCTAAATCTGTTTCCATGCTGATTATCACAGAAACCGCTAATATCGCCGCTTTTTTCACAAAAAATAAACTTTTATTGTGTAGGCATTACTACGGCGACCAGTGTTTTGATCTGTTGTGATATCGTCGAAGAGTATTTTTCAGTATTCCACGCTTCGCTCTTTTGGCACTATTCCTAAGGATTAGCCGAACTAATTATTTTTTTGCATTTAATTTATTTAAGTGGCTTGCCGTCCCAAGACAAAGCCTGATGAATAAAGTTTCTCCAATTTTCTCAGTTGTGGGCTACCGCTCTCCAATTCCTTAGACAACGTGTACTCTCCGCCAGAACTCACTGCACCTGGTCCAACCATCTTGCTCGTTGCGCCCCTGATCGTCTTGTTCCTACCAGATTTGAAGCAACATGCCCTGCCCATCGTATTCGTTCGGCTCTCGCCATCTTTTGAATACTGGGTTCGCCATAGAGCTGTGCGAGTTCATAGTTCATCCACCGCCTCCATACTCCGTTCCCCTGTACGCCGCCGAAGATCGTTCTTGGTACCCGTTTTCCTAAAACTCCAAACACTCGCGCAAACTCCCAACACTCGAGCATTGTCCCCGTTTCATGCCCGTAGAGAACAACCGGTCTAATAAGCCGTACAAGACGTACAGGGTGCATTTTCAACGGGGGCTTAATCTGTCTGAAGTCCATAGTAAGCACGATTCCCGCTGATAATACGTCTCCGAATCTCACGGTTAGTGTAATGACCGCCATTACCAGTGAGCCAAGGTAGGCAAATTCGTCAACTACCTCAAACTCATCGCCGATGATCGTTACATTGCTGCCCAAGCGGCGTCGATTTATTTTGTTTAGACATAATGACCTTTAACCCAATCTTTTCTGCTTCCCATTTACATTGGACAATTGTGGATATGGTCGTAATCATATCGCTTTTATAATCTTTCTAATCATCGTAATATCAAAGGTTACAGTACATTCCAAAAGCAGAATTTTTCAACGACGCTACCATTTATGTTACCTTTACTCTTGCAAACTTTATATTTTCGGCAGAACAGTCATACGGCAAAGCAAAACGACACTTATTTATTCTATGCCCGACGTTTCGATGTATTTAACATCTCAAAAATAGTAAAATAGTGTACCGATTCAGCCAGGGTGTATGTTAAAACGATCCGCAAGAATTTCGTTCAAATACACTCGGTTAATGCTAATATTACTTATCAATGTGACTAGTTCAAACCTTCTACAGAAGCCACCAGACAAAATACGATACGTGGTTCTAACTCCTTGAGAAAGATGTTAAATACATCGAAACGTCGGGCATAGAATAAATAAGTGTCGTTTTGCTTTGCCGTATGACTGTCCTGCCGAAAACATAAAGTTTGGAATAATAAACAGTCGATAGCTTTACTCTTGTATATCCTGCTAGTATTCTGTTCAACCCAGTCTATTAATGAGAGGTACTCTCCTACGCTTTGGAAATCTGCTTCAATCTCACCGATTCACAAAGCTGGCTCGATCAACGACGTGTAAAATTATCATGACTCAGCTGTCTGCCTAAAGTTTTTGAAAGTATGGGTGCACAATATATTGTACCAATCTCTCAAATCCATAATTTCTACAGACCAACACGGCTTTATGAAAAAACGCTCGACCACTACAACTTTGTTAAGCTATGTGTCAACTCTTGTCGATAAGATGGAAAAACGACAACAAGTCGACTCTGTATATGTTGACTTCGCTAAAGCTTTCGACAAAGTTCCACACATTCTAGCGATTAAAAAGTTCGAACGGATAGGGATTCTGGACTGGCTGACTCAATTGATTTAGTCTTATCTCATGGGACGCAGCGCATCAGTGAAAGGTGGCGGAGCTTATTCTATTCCGTTCCCTATTCTATCTAGTTGTACCCTAAAGTAGTGTCTTGAGGCCTTTGCTTTTCATTTGGTTCATCAACGATATACCGTCGATTCGGGCGAAATTGATCAGTCGGGTGAAATTGATCACCTTGGACCAACGAGTAAAAAACTCTTTATTCTACGTTTATACTGATTCATAAAACTGAATATGCACCCATCCATATAAAGATTGAGTTACAGGTCAAAGTCACTTGGCTTTCAGCAAGATTGATCTTGTAAATGGCTTGATTTTTTAAAATTTAATATTTTGATCGAATCGCAATTTTCAACATGCCCGATAAAACTCCTTGCTGTTAACACAAATTTCGTTGCAGAAGGAAATTTTGATAGAACTAATTCGATTCTCTAATTATCTGGCTGTGCTTTGATAATTTCCATGAATAAAATTATGCGACAGAAATTGTTTGATTTGACCTTTTACGAAATAAAACGATTGATAACATCATGAACTGAGGCAACATAGATTTCTAGATCGCTATGGGTACGAAATGGAGCTGCCACCTGCGAAAGTTTATTCTTTCTGTGAAGCAGAATGGAGATTTATAAAAGGGTGCAAAAGACAGACAATACTTCGCACAAATTTTACAAACGCTCCATATGGCAGTTGCATGAGAGTGCAAGAGATCGGTTTGTGCTTACATAGCGAAATGCAACTACACATTCAAAGAGACAGTCAAGCTCCCGTATATGAGGAGAATTAAATTATTTGTTTCACTAGATTGGTGAAGATTGTATACGAAAATCGTACATTTACACATATATACAGCAATGTTTAAACAAAAACAAATGATTACGATGCTAAAATTGGCTTAATATCTTTTTTATCGTTCATATTTATTTAGCAGATGCATCAACCATGCTAATGTAGAGCTGACTGTTTGATTTTTGTGCTAGTTGCTGTACGCGACATTGTTGCCTACATACAGGCAATATCTCGATTACGCCAGATTTTATACTGCACGTTTGGTTATTGCTGTCAGAGCGTATGGTTTAATAGCAATATCGTCTTGATTTCTACGTGATCAATTTCACCCGTTATTTGTAAATTTCCAATTTCACGATTACATTAAGTTTTATCTAAAATAAAACTATTTATATAAGATATAGATGATACTGTCGTGTAGCCAGCACTACAGTACTTATTTTAAAATTGAATCATCTTCCTAAATATGTTTCTATTCAAAGATATTTAAAAAATACTCGAAAAAGTGATCAATTTCACCCGAATTCACGGTATGTGTGAAACTGAAATCAACAAAATCTCTATTCGCTGATGACCTCAAATTTTACCTTGTGGTTACGACTTTGACTTACTGCTGTGCACTTCAAACAGACATCAACACGCTTGTAGAATGGTGCAGTATGAACGGAATGGAAACAAATGTCAACAAATAATGATGGAGCCCACCTCATTCCCCTACAAAGGTTTGATAGCAAATTGAGATTCTCGGAACACATCGCTACAGTTACGGCCATATCATATGCATTGCTTGGTTTTTTGAGAAGAAATACGAAATTTGTTAATGACGTGTATAACCTGAAGACACTTTACTGCTCGCTTGTACGCACTGTTCTTGAATACGGAGTACAAGTTTGGACACCGTATAACGCTGTTTACATAAACCGGATTGAACGTGTGCAAAAGTATTTCGTCCGATACGTTCTCCGAAATCTTAACTTGTGGGATATAGCAAACCTGCCACCGTATGAAAGCCGGTGTATGTTGATCGGCCTGCCCACGCTCTCAAACAAGCGGATATTTTTTCAGCGAATTGATAAGATTTGTTGAAAATCGTGCCCGCGTGTTGATATCAGCTCGGTTCATAATACCTTGTAGCGCTATGTTGAACCTTGACGAAGCCCTCTGTGTGATTAAAAATTAACTCAACAATTCACCCAAAATCCGAACACAACGCTGTGTACACTGTTCCCGTCCATGATTTTCCATAGCTCTTTCCGGTTGGTAGTATCATATGCAGCTTTGAAGTCAACAAACAAATGGTGCGTGGGAACTCTGTATTCACGACTCTTTTAGGGGATCTGCCGCTATGTAAATATTTGATCCGTTGTTGACCGTCCTTCCAACAAATCTGCGTCCTTCCAGGAGATCTGCAATTGCTGATATTCGGCGGAAAATGATTTGGAACAGCACTTTGTAGGCGGCATTGACAACGGTGGTCGCTCAGTAGTTCTCACAGTCCAACTTGTCACCCTTCTTGTAGATTGGGCAGATAACGCCATTTTTCCACTCCTGCGGTAGCTGTTCTGTCCCTAAATCCTCACATCTAGCCGGTGTAGGCTAGGGAGTGGCCAGTTTTTATGGTCCCCTTTTAATAAGCTCCACTCTGATCCCAGTCGATATGTTATTCTTTAGCTGCTTGATGGTCTCCTTAACTTCGCCTATCCTTGGGGTTGACACATCTTTTCCGTTGCACCGTCCAAATTGCTTTCCCTGCCGCCTTGGTTCTCTGCCTGGCGCCATTCAAATATTCATCAAAGGGCTGCTTCCACCTTTCCATCACCTCACGATCGGTCATCAAAATACTACTATTCTTATCTCGATACATGTCGGCTAGCGACATAAAGCCTCTGCGAAATCCATTCAGTTTCTGGTAGAACTTTCGCGTTTCCAGATCCAGCAAACGATGCGGCCGTTGCAACTCCGCATACTCCTGCACTTCCAGGTAGCGTAGAAGTTACTTTACTTAATCTTTTACATCTTATCATTTTTTCTTACAATTCGATGTTAAGGGCATATCACACTTGAAAAAATAACTTTTTGTAGGAACTAGATAGCGAGTTCATGTGTTCAGCAACATTGTAGAACTATAAATTTTATCAAACTTTGCCGAATATACTAGCTATCTATGTCATATAGTTTGCGAGATATAATTGGCTTTCTGTTATGACGCCTTCAAATCCGTTTATTAACCTTTTTGCACAAAAAACCTTATCTAACTGGTTGTTCTATAAACTTTTCGATATCATCGAAATACATAAGATGTTCTAGAAGATGTAAATATCGCATGTTACTTTATTTGCCTTATAAACTGATTTCATGCAAAAATTTAAAAAATCATTTTTACGCGTACCTTTTTTGTTAATAGGCATCTACTGGCAGTTATAGTTAACACCGCTTGAACAGATATAGAATACACCAGAAGTATACCAAAAAAGCATGGCCGGGTCTGCTCGGGCAAATTAGATTTAATTATTTTGGTTATTTGAGTTATGTATTTCCTTATGAGTTTACTAGATTTATTTAAGGTAGCTTGTTTGGATATCCCTTTTTTTAGTGCATAGTATAGATGGTCATTGGTCAGGTAAGGGTAAATTTACACGAAATCTCCACTCATACCCGTACCCGACGAGTTCCCAGCAGCAAACAAACTTTTGCAAGAATTCTGAAACATATAGCGACAGAAACGTAAACGAAGCCTTATGAAATCATTACAAACATATTCAAATAATAGAACGCTAATAACAGACTAGTAAATAAATATGTAATTCATAATTCAATATGACCGAGCAGACCCTGCCGTGATTTTTAGGCACACTTCTACTATATTCTATGGCGGTTCAAGTGATGCCATCTATAACTGCCAGTAAATGACTATTAACGAAAAAAGTTACTTGTAAAAATGATAATTTATTTTATTTATTTACTTTTTACCTTTGTTATACTATAACAAAGGTTTAAAAATTGGTCGAAAAACACGAAATCGATCCGAGGCCCGGAGGGCCGAGCCACATATACCAGTCGACAGGGTTCGACGAACTGAGCAATGTCTGTGTGTGTGTGTGTATGTGTGTATGTGTGTGTGTGTATGTGCGCGACGCAATTTTTCTATCGCCTGTTTCTCGGAGATGGCTAAACCGATTTGTTCGCTATAACTTTTGTTTGAAAGGTATTATTGCCTAGTAGATCACTATTGAATTGTTTCGCGGTCCGACATTTCGTTTGAAAGTTATAAGTAAAAATGTAAAAATTACGTGACACGATTTTCTCCAGAACTACATGACCGATTTCAACGATCTTAGTACCAAATGAAAGCTCTTGTTAACGCTAAATTTTTCGGGTAAATTTTATTGAAAACAAACAAGTAGTTTAAAAGTTATGCTTAAAAAACCTGTTTTGACAAGGTAATAATTATCGCCTGTTTCTTAGAGATGACTAAACCGATTTAGGTGCTATTAGTCTCATTTGAAAGGTAACATAACCTAATAGATCACTATTGATTTGTTTTTTGATTGGACGTTTCATTTGAAAGTTATGAGCAATTGAATACAACACATTAAAATTTACAATAATATATAACGAGATCATCTAAGATAATTTATCTAGTTTGAATTATTTTGGCATCAAATGAGAGATTTTAATGCTGTAAATACATCTGCAAAATTTCAGAAGAATCGATTTTGCCGGTCAAAAGATATTAACCCTCGAACACTCGCGCCAACTTTTGTAATACGATTAGTCGCGCGCACAATGGCCCAAAGCCAAAAAGACATGCGCACTAGAATTTTGACTGGGAAAACTTGGTTTTAGGTCTATGGAACCTTTGGAAGAATTTCTTGAAATTGAAAGTTCTATCGTCTGGTACAATTTAAATTTTGATTAATCCCCCTAAAAGTGAAATGAAAAAATTATTTTTCTTCAGTTTTAATCAGTGGTTGGAGAATTCGCGAAAAAGTGATCATTTGAATCGATGAACATCCCTCATGAACACACACTATTCGCCTGCCTCGCCGATAATGCACGCATCAGCTTTGAATTTTATCACGAACAGAACCTCAATGTGAACATCAGAATTCGTTCAAAAATTGAATATTGAACATTGCGTGTGTTCGATTTATCGGATATAGAATGTCCGGGGACGCCGGAAAGTATTCAAAATAATATTACCGCGAAAAGGGAATAGTTTAAAGTAGTGTTAGTGGCTTTACAAGCAGCAGAAAGCAATAATTTACACTTTTGCGTTGCTCACGATATTCGTATATTCAGCGATGCTATGAAGCGTGAGTGTATGATGCTCATTGTTATAGGCGAATTGAACCACTCGCGTAGCTGTTTTATCATGATGAAAACCGTTTGCCGATGCTCGGCGTATCTATTCATTTTGCGAGTTTTCCAACCTCTGGTTTTAATATAACACATTGATGTGTTCTGCAAAGTTTTAGAACATATTATTACAAGAAATTTTGTTGAATACAGTAACCTTCTATCTATTCAGCGAAGATATAAAAATCTTATTCATTGTATATGAATTTGTAAAATCAGTTTTTTCTATTTAGCTCTTTTTGTAATTGTTGTATGACTTTTTCATGTATTACAAAATTATATAAATAGTAAAAATACACAACTTTGATGAATATAGTATACCTCTATGTTTGTTTGTTTAGGTACTGTAGAACTTTGATTAAAAAAGTGCCTTAATTTTGACCCCGAATGACTCGACCACCAACAGATACATTTTGAACATTTTATATTTGCTGATAGTTTTGCTGCATACAGACACCATTTTTCCATGAGGAAACGAGAGCAAATTCCAGGGCCAATCGCGGTACACCTCACATGCTGATTGCTTCGTTTCTGTGATGTCAGTTTATGCTGATCCATTTTCCCAACAATTTAAAGCATTAATGCATTGAATGATTATGACGATTTGCTCATAACAAGTTAATTGCAGAATATACGTTAGTTAAACAGCGATTTGTAACTTTATAACAATATGGCATTCAAAAACCTACACGTGTTGTACAAAATGCAACAGCGTGAGTAACCGAAGGTTAATAAAAATTGATGAAATTTATTCAAGAAAACTTTATTGATTTCAATCAAAAAGAATGGCTTTATAGAAATTTATGCGTAGTTCAAAAACCTATAAACTAGACTTTTACTACGCAATGTATATGTTAAAAAATAATATTTCCTCTTACAATTTGCTTTTACTGGCACTTACTCAAATTAGTAACAACCAACTTACCCTTACTCAGTAATTTCATGAAAAAAAGGATCTATCAAAATTTATAGGTGTTGCTATTTTGTTCAAATTTTGTAAACTTATTCAATTTCCAAAATATTTATGAAAACCAACGCACTACGCAACGTTAACCAATAGATGAATTATGTTCCGAAGACGTGTCGATTTCTATCTCAAAGAGCAAGTAAGACCGTATAACAAAGGTTCCTTTCACCACTAGGTGGATTAAATCGGGTTTTTAATGGGGTTTTCAACAGGTAGTTGGTTCGCCCCAACGAAAATGATAAAAGTTTTGCTTGAAATCAGTTTATAGAGCAAATAAAGCAACATACGATATTTATATTTTCTAGAAAGTTATGTATTTCGATGATATCAAAAAGTTTGTAGAACATGTCAAACCAGTTAGATAAGGTTTTGTGTGCAAAAAAGCTAATAAACTAATTCGAAGGCGTCATAACCGAAAGACAATTATATCTCGCAGATCATACGACGTAGATACCTAGTATATTTGACAAAGTTTGGTAAAATTGATAAGTCTTAGGCCCATTTCGTTGGTCGGCGGGTGTGCGCTGAACCCTCCAATCAGCGGTTTGTTTTCCTCCTCCTGCCTCCCAGTTGGCCTCGAGGTAAGACGCTGGTAAACCAGCCGTCGTATGTTCGAATCTCTGCTGGGAGAGGCTGTTAGAGTCAATAGGATCGTAGCACTGACCCCGCACTGTCCTGTATTCTAACAGCTGGTTGTGAAGTCTATCGTATAAAAACAGGTCAAATTTCGATAACGGAATTAACACCCAGGCATTGCTTTTTTCCTCCTCCTGCCGACATGAGAATTGAAATCCCTGGTAGCGATCTTGAAATCATGTTTTGGGCAGCAGTCGTATTCACGCTCCAATTGTGCGTAGAATTCCTCCTTATCATCATCGATACTTCTGAGGTAAGGGCTGCATGTTGATGATGTTTATGTTGAGGAACCCGCCCTTGATTCTCAATCTGCAGCGTTATGACGTCGAATTTGCAGCATTTCAATACGTCGGAGAGCATTCGACTGTCCTCTTGAAAATTGGTTTTTTCCTGTGTTTATCCTTCCTTCAATGCTAGATCTACTTTACCCACCGTTGCCCTCAATGCCAGTACTGACCATAAGAGACCATTTAACTATAAGAGTAACTTTTTGCACTGTCAATAGCGCCTTTATCCCTTATAAAGAAAGAAATTACCCTTCCTAAAGAAATCAGCATGAAGGAAGGGTAATAAGGGGCCTGGGAATAAGCCCATGCTAAAGTCACTTGACATCGGATGGCCTGATCCTACTAAGATTCGCACCCACGACCACTCACTTGTCAAAGCAGACTCGGTAGCCTTGCAGCTACGGAGCCCCACCTCTTGGAAGTTAAGATCGACAGTTCGACGTCCCAAATTTCCAATCCATTCCGAGTGCTCCAGTCCAGACTAATTGCTTAATAGTTTTTCATGGTGGCGGCGACTGCGGCACCAACTCCATGTTTCACCGGAAGACCAACGAAGCTCCTTCCCTGTCAGCACACAACTTTGGTTTCCACCAGGGTTGATTAACCGATCTACATACAGTAAGGTTACTCATATCCCGGTTGGCACCACGGGGAGGTAAGAATAGGAGTTGTTGAATAAGAGGCAGTGAACCACTGTAGAACACCGGTGGTTATTATTCAGCCGTTTACCAGCCTTTACACTTGACCATCGATCTTTCAACCCTTTTTCTCCTCCATGTTTTTTACTACTTTTCTATCTCGCTCTCTAGAGCCAGAAAGTGCGGAGACTAATTTTTATTTGCCCATGGACAAAAGGCTTCGTTACGCTCCACGAGGTACACGCTCATAGACTAGCCCTGGCAAGAAGCTTTATTGTTCGTTGATGCAGACTTCAGTACGATGGAAGGATGTGGGCTGTGTTTAACGCGGCACTACTCGCTCTAGTGGAGCTACGTCCGGATATTGAAGTATAAAATTCCCTACCCTTTTCCCTAGGAAAGTTCACCGGATGGATAAATCGATAACTCAAACTTTTGGAGTGTCTTAGTGAAATACAAAACCTGAAAATAAAGAAAACAAAACTTGTTCCGATTGAATTCCACTAGTTATTTTATTCACAATAGATACGTATTTCGTAATCAGACCCGTAGAGGACGGACTTGAGACAGTAACTTTGCTTACGGGAGACATACGTGCACTTGCCGTATTTAAACGAAAGGTGTTTCGGACTATTTTAGGCGGACTACAAACGGAAAGCGGAGAGTGGCGGAGGTGTATGAATCACGAGCTACAGGCACTGCTTGGAGAGATTCCCATCGTACGCCTGGCGAAAGTTGGGAGACTATGGTGGGCCGGCCACGTTGCAAGGATGCCGGAAGACTATGCAGCGAAATCCGTTCTCTTCAAGAACCCCACCGGCACCAGGAATAGAGGGGCCCAACGTGCTAGATGGCTCGACCTGGTTGAAGCCGACTTGCATGTGTCGAGACGCGCAACGAATTGGCGACGAGAAGCTCCAGGCCGAGTACAATGGAGAGGAATGCTTATACGGCAAGAGCCACCCCGGCTCTCTACTGGTAAAGTAAGTAAGTGCGTATTTCGCCTACGACTTTCAGGCTCCTCAGTGTCTGTTTTCAAACTAGTTGCTGAAGCCTAAGTGGAATAGTGCAATTCAATCGGAAAAAATTCTGTCCTGTAATTTCAGGCAAACCGACTTCTCATACCCCTATCCTAGCATTAATCGATTAGTATTTTTTATGAATTGAAATACATTGAATAAAATATTGTATTTCAATGGGTAAATTGTAAAAATTGATGATAAGTGAAAAGGCGTAAAATGGATTTTATCAACGATTTATTAACTTGCTAAATTGTTTTGCCTAAATACAGACGACAAATGCATATACTATCTACCTAGTGCCTACTGTGGAAGAAGGGAGATGCAAGCAAACAAAACAGAACACGTTCGAACAGAAAGGAACAGGAGTAGACAATGACCATTACCAAATTCATACGGCGATTTTTAGATGACCATTACCAAATGCATACGCGGACTGGCTACTGTGAATCAATGTTCGTGCCTAGACGATTGCAGCCTAGGAATAAGAAAGCCGGCAGGACAGATCACGTTAGAACAGGGCAAAACAGAATAAGTCTAATTATTTATATTTATATTTATAATTAGATATAATCAAACCGATAAGTTTACCTTTTGAATAACGTCAGTGCGAACGTAAGCTTAGTACAAACTAATGGATCATTCCACGGAAAATGTCGTGGCGAGTGGTCGTGGGTTCGAATCTGAATTGAATTGAAGGAAGGGTAAACCCCACAACACACAAGCAGACATGTTTAACAACGAGATTTTTTAAACAAGTAAAAAAATAAGCATTTTTCCTTAAATTTTATTCATGAAAACCAAATCTATTGTTGCATGCTATATCTACGTTATTAATTTCCATGCGAAAACCTTCCAAAAGAAAAGCAAAATCGTGCGATTTTTTTACCGCATTTTGGTCATTACATTGTTTGAGCTCCCTTTTCTGTTTCGTATTAGAAGTGTTAACATTAATTTTTCGAGTTCTTTAGACTATACAACCGACGGACAATTGATTTTATAATAATTTTTTTACTCGTTTCCAACAATTTCTTGTATGATAAAAACTTTAAAAGTAATGTGCAACAGCCTAAAAAAAAAAAAGGTTAAGGAACAGCTTATAGTCAATCCAAATTGTTTTTTGTTTGCCAGTTTCGAATTATTTAAAACTGTTTTTAAATTAAATTTTTAAGTCTTATAAAGACCTTATTCTAAGTCATAAGGTTTCTAGTTTCTCCTGGAGTCCATTCCAGCAAAGCAATTTTTCAGTTTTGGCATATTTTTTCAATATTTTCATTGAATAGAATCATGAAATATGTAAACTCAAAAAATCTACAAAATTATAGTTACCTACTTGTTTCACAGTAAAGTATTACAAAAATTGCATGCTTTCCGTAAACATTACCATTCCTCATTATTGGTCAGTTTACCCAACTAGTTCAATGCATGTCGTTTCGAACTACCCGTGTATCCGAGCTTCAGCTTCGGCAAATGAGAACAAGCAACAGCAGAAGAAAGGCACGTTCATACAGGTTAGTTCGCTCGCACCTGATTTCGATTCTTACAGGTAAACAAGTAAAAATTGCATTTCGGATTATAGTTCATTGAACCTGTTTTCTCCTTCAGGCAAAGCAAATATTGTCAAAACATAAATAACAAACAAAACCAATAACGCAGAAAAACATTAACTACCTACTATATGCTGTGTAAACAGGGCGTAATGCTCGTGTGCGCAATCCCCGTATTCGTTTACAACCTGACACCGACCCAGTCGAAATGAAACGTACAGGCTGGCGAGCACGAGCGAGCGAGCACGCACACTGCGAACGAAACTGTCGAAAGGCACCAGTCTCGTACCGTCGGTGGCCAATCAGCGAGCGCCCCGATGACGTCTTGGGCTATTTTTAGACACATGATTCATGAAAAACAGACCGTAGGGCTACGTTCGGGCTCATTCGTGTTTCAACCATCGAACTGTGAGCAACGTACGTGTCAGTCAGTCATACATTGTTTTCTTCGGTTCCTTCATTGCTATGTCGCTGGTGGTGCTGCTATTATTCCAATAAGGAAAACCGGGAACAAAATCGCATATTGCGGCGAACGTGATCGTTTTTCGGTGACAGTAAAGTAGAAATAATTTTAATTTCAAACTGCAAATACATACGCGTACGGCCAGCAAGGCGCAGTCAGTCTGAAGGAAGAGTGTGAATTGTGAAATTTTTTCTCGAATGAACTTCGTTGTTTACTCAAAGCTGTCGTGACAAAGGGGTGTACTAGATGGATATTTACTGGTGTTGGTAGACTGAAAGGTGAAGTTATGTGCTAGGCTTTATCGTCGATAATGTGCAAAGTAAGCCATTGATTGTATTATATTTTTGTTCGCTGACAATCTCGAATAAATAATTGATGAGACCGTGTGAGACACCCTGCTGCGGTAAGGTCAACACTTAGAAAAGAATTCATAAGTTTAAAACGCACATCTTAACAAAGTAAGCGGCATCAATAAAACAGATCAAGTGACCTTAGAGGGGAGAGGTGAAACATAGATTGATAAATGAAAACAATTTATTCAGTATTTTGCCTTGAGAGCGATTACGGAACGACTTTTTTCTACTGAAAAGCAATCTCGTGTTACTGAAAGTGCCATAGTGTGCGTGCGTCTAGCGCAACTTGTGTCACGAAGGCAAAAACAAACAAGTGTCTAGTTGAATATTTGGATATCGTCGTGAGCTGCGAAATATACAAATTCATTTGAAGAAGCGAGCAAAATGCGGAATAATATCAACAACAACAGCATGGAATCATTCTACGAGGACAGCAACGGGCAGTACGTGCCGGCCACGAGTCAGGCGCCGACCAACACAAGGAATGGACTGAAACGACCTGCCACCCTGGAACTAAATCCAGGCAAAAGTCGCAAAGCGCGATTCAACGCCTCGGTGACGGCTGCACCCGTACTGACCTCGCCGGATCTGCAAGTACTGAAACTGGTCTCGCCGGAACTGGAAAAGATAATCATCAATAACGCAGCTCTGCCCACGCCGACGCCGAGCAGTATCCTTTACCCGACGAAGGTAAGCTGACGAAAAAAAGCTCATCAAGCCAAAGTCGTAAAGTCGCCTGATATATTGTTTCGAGGGGTATTCAAACTTCAATGCTAATTTATGCCCCCGCTCGGAACCACATGCCGTTCTTTTGCGGACGCGTACCGCAACATATAGGTGACGGACGAAACTCAAAATGCATTGAACGACAGAGTGTCCGTGTTTGTAAGCGCTATTGCGAAACTGGGCGTTTTGTGTCTACGCATAGCGAACGACAACGACGACGACACCTTTCAGTGGGAAACGTTTGTCAATGTATTGTCTCTCCACTCCACTTTGCGTAGCAGTGCCGGATCTCCGACCGGATTGGTGTTAAATTTTTGGATCCAATGAATTCATTGAATGGGTTAACACTACATGGCACAAATCACTCAATTACTGCGGCAAATTTGCCTTTTGAGCAATATTGCAGCCAAGCCTTTTGACATAAAACTATGCATTTAATTCTATACAGTGCAGCGTTTTGTCAAAATGATCCGGAGACTAAAATTGAAATGAACTATTTAAACACCAATAGCTTTTCTACCACTGACTGTATGGAATTTAACTATCAAAGTCGTTTGATTAATTTTATAGCCATTGGTTTGTCCATGCTTGAAATACCAAAATAATACTCACTAAGTTGTCTTAAAACATACATTTATCATATTAACAATTCCACAAAAAATACATCAAAATTCAAAAGTGCACCGATCTTGTGTAGTTATTTCTTTTCAGGAAGTTTTAGACCCGTATTTTTTGCTTCCTAGATCTGAGACGACAACTGTATACACCTGCGATTTTATTCGTTTCCATTTCTGAGAAACTGATAAGGCTTTTCTGTTCCAACAGGTGGCGATTTATTTCCATTATGCCAACCCAAATGAATTTGATGTCTTGAACGTAAACCGCGGTCATATAATGTACACGCATTGGTTGGGCTCAATAGTTTGCATCGATGTTCTATTGAAACCAAATCAAAATTTATGTCTCGTGCAAAAACTTAACCTTCATTCTTTTCGTGCTATTTGATGAATGCAAATAAGTGTTGAAAATGACAATTTAAAATTATTTGTTCTTAAATTCGTTGATGAACGCCTTATTCTACCTAACAAAAAATCGCAATTCCGCAACTATAGTGAAACATTTACTAGTGGAAGTGGAATATCACTGACTGAATACCCCTTTTCTTATAATAGCTGGGCATTAGAGGTTTTTTCGACGCAATCTATTTATTTACTTTATTCTATGTCGATAAAGATTATCTATTACATGGAATTATCAGGAAAGTTTTTCGCACCTCTAAATCTTCAAAGAAAATCGAGGTGTATACTTAACAGTACCAAAACATAAGTTAAATTTGAATACTAACGACGACATGTTTCTTATTATTAGCCTTGATTACAAATGATGATGATGATGATGATGGGCCCACCCATCATGATACAAAATATTGAGTGAATAAAGGCGCTATAATCTAAATATTTACCAGGGAAAGTAAGTAAATGCACGTAAGTAAGTAAGTAAATCCTATCCCAGAGGATCTGGAGTCCTACTTAATCTTTACTGGCCAAATATTTACGACAAAAATAAAATTACCATTAATCAGAAGCGGTAGGTACGAAACTGTTTCTTCATCCCCTATTAATTTACAAATGCATCTTTGCAAGAATAAATTGATTATTATTTAGAAATATTAGGACGCAACTAGCGAAATGTAAACAATGCGAAATATCACTTTTCGATTTGTGCTTTCGATTTTTAAATCTTAATTTAAATGAAAGTGAGAAAAATCGAGTTTAAAGACACAAATTAACGTAGAATAAACCAATCTTATAGTTTCCCAACAGTACTGCATTAGATCTGTGCATTTGTGATCAAAATGTAAGATTTAAAACAAATCGTATACGTAGCTCAGATAAGCATAAGCAAAAGTATAGGATACCGCCCGTGTGCTGCTGCTCCGGTATTGTCCAAGACTGATGAAAATTGCAAAAGGATTGTTGGACAATTTATGAACAGAAAAAATTTTCATACCCGACTATCTCTACCTGCCACGCCAAATACGTCGTGGATCGTAGCAAATTAGCCGCACATCTTCCTTCTTCCAGAATTTCTCTGCAACATCCAGGCGGGACTTGCCGACGAAAAACTCCAAACCGGAGATCTGCTTGGCCTCTGCCTTTTTTTCCATGTGTAGACTCATCACTGCGACCAGTATAGTTGATCTATTGTGATATTGCCCGGGTGTTTGCTGTATGACCTGCACTGCATTTCTTTTTGCTATAATCGCTATTGAGTGAGCGATATGCTTATTAAGTTTTATGCGTGCTTGTGTATATTGGGGTTTACCCTTCCTTCAAAGGTTGATCTACTTTACCCTCTTATTCCCCGCTGCCAGTACTATCCCGTATTATAGCCGTCCCTGGCGAGGACTCATTCGTACCTTTGACCAGTACACTTAACTATAGGAGGGACATTTGCACTGTGAAGAGGCTTCTGGGGGTAAATATAGAATTCAGCATGAAGGAAGGGTAAATGGAGGGGCCTGAGAATAAACCCATGCTAAAGTCACTTGACATCGAATGGCTTTGATTCTACTAAGATTCGAACCGACGACCACTCGCTTGTCAAAGCAGACTCGGTAACCTTACGGCTACGGAGCCCCCTCTGGCGTATGCTTTAATCTACGTCTCTTCGTCCATTACGATGCATTTCGGCTGCACTAATCATTCGCGGTACAGCTTGTTGGTGCGGGATTTGGCCATAGTATTCTGCTTATCGCTTTGGCTAGGCGCTTCCTTATCTTGAAGACGTGAATCTTCTTACCCACGTCCCGAATCGAAAGGTTCGGTTTGTGCTTGATGTAATCACCTACCTAAACTATTCGAAAAATTTAGAAAAAAGGGCTACTCTGCTAATGGTTTCATAGTTGACGTAACTCCCGGCATAATCAACTAGCATAGCAACCTGCTTTTCACAGGCATTACGCCAAGTTATGAGAATAAACGTTCAACAAACAGTCTGTGTATTCGCATAAACTGCATGCATGTTTTGAATACAATAAACCAGTGTTGCGAAGCCCAAACTCGTGTGGTCTAATTTTCTCACACACGTGTACTCATTCTAACGAACACGCTGGCATAAGCAAACCTTTCGGACTCTCGCTCTTATTTATTCATGCACTGCAACCAGTTTCTGCGAGTATGTGTTTAGTTAACAGCTACAGTCGTTAATGTAGCCCGAGCTACAGATACCGATTACTCGCGAGGGCTCGCACACCCGCCCGTTAGTAGAATCGAGGGCGAAGAAAGAAAAAGTAATGCAAAATCTGCATCCCAGTGCGCCACTAGTCCTCACGGGCAGCTGATTTTTCACGTGTTATTTGACTCGCGAATAAGCTATGCAGAAAGACGATGTGAAGATGTGTGCGTGCGCGAGTGTGTGGGTAACAGAATGTCTGCAGACACGGCAACGGTGGATGTTCTTTTTACGCCTGCGTGAACGGCATAAGCGTTAAATGCTGTACTTCTCATACTCTCCCACGAGTGATTACGCATTGTTAACTTCCCGCTCGATTCGCAACATTACAATAAACAAGAAATGAATTATAAAACCCCATCAGCCGTCTTTTTACTAATAATCTCCACTAAATTGACAGATTATTTGATTGAAAAAGTATATATAGTTAAGATTATTATATGGCCTTAAACATTTTTCCAGATAAAAATACGTTTTATCAACAATGATGGTGTAGGTCGTTACATTGTGGCACTGCACAGTGGGCAGAATCGACCGAAAAAACGGAACTTCTTGTTACCGCTGTTTATAAGGGGTAAAAGGTGACTTTTCTTTTGTAAAAAATTACGAGAAATCGATTGATGATGATCTCAACGCGCAGAAATGACAGGAAGTAGCCCATTTTTCCCCATTCACCCTTATTTTCCAATAGTTTTGAAAGAAACATCTACAAACTGTCTCTAATTTGAGAATCTGTGGTTAGAAAAGAAGAATAATGTTGTGAAAAAAGTATATGTACAATTTTATTTCAATGCAACATAATCTACAAGTGTGATTTGCCCCATTTTATTCAAGGTTTCTGTACTACAGGTAAAACGCCAATTCGATACTTTTACCAGTGGCGACTCGTGGGGATCTAGCTTACCTGTTTAACCAGCAAACAAATAAATGCTATATTTTAAGCATCAAACAAATGCATACGACGGTTTACGGTTTAACAGCAAACTCCTTTCTGGATTTTAACTACGAACCGAAGAATTTTCGTACAATTTACCTATTGAACCAAATTCAATTTGCACGCACATGGTGACAAATAGGCTTATAACTTTGCAGAAGGCTGAACACCACAAGCAACATGCGTAAGGTGTTCAATGCTGACGATGAACGAGTTAATAAGAAAAATTTGCGAATAATGCATGCCAACCGCGCTCTATTTTCAAATCCCCTTCGTACCAACACATTGTTCCTGGTGATAGTATCACCAATCAACACTAGAAATAATGCGTTGGCACCGTTGGCATGATTGTTCATTGAGGTCTCTAAAGCAACGTTCAAACGTCGTGTTGAACGTTTTGCTCATAAACTTCGTAACTAAACAAAATGAAATCGAAATACTGGCCCTATAGGGATATGTGGTAGTAAGTTGTTCAATGCAAAAGATGAACGAGTTAATGAGACAATAATGCTCCCGCACTATCGAGTATAGAAGCTGTTTGACATTCTCTTTTTATCTCCTTCTTCCAGCACATTGTTCCTGGTGCTAATTCAGTATCAAGAATCAATACCACAATGTGTTGGTGTACTTGTTCATTGTGATCTCTAAAGCAACGTCCAAACGTCGTGTTGAACATTATGCTCATCAGCTTCGTAACTAAATTAAATTCGTATTGCATATGCGTTGGTGCAAACGAGATCATGAACGAATGAAGAAAATAATTTTGTCGGGCTGAATTTTGTTGCCTGTCCTATGAACAGGTTGAACATGCGGACGAGTCGCCACTGACTTTTACCAGAGATTTTCAAAAAGGCATGTCTGTTGAGCAGCTTGAAAAGGTTAGAAGATTAAACGACAATCAAGTTTTTCACGAAAATGTCATGTAACGAAATGTTTTGCCTTGTTTTATCCTACAACTTTTACAGTAATGTAGAATGTATTGATGGGAAAAGGAGCACGTGTGAAAATGCTCCGATTTCGTTCAAATTTGGTGTGTTTGCTCCTAGTTAAAAAATTCTTTCAAAACAGTTAAAAATAGGGGTGAATAAGGCAAAATGGGCTACTTCTCGTCATTTTCGCGCGTTGATTTTTTACATAAAAAAGTCTCTTTTTACCCCTTAAAAACAGCGGCGACAAAATTTTCGGTTTTTTCGGTCTATTTTGCCCACTGTGCACTGGCTTGGATTTCGCACAAACACGCCCATAATTTTTTGGCGAAGCACTTCTTGCGTGGAGGCCATCTTGATAACTACTTGACAGAATGTGACAAATTTTTGTACATGTAAACATTATACTCTAAACTAGTTTTACCCTAAATTTCAACTTGTACTCATGCAAAAAAAATGTACACAAAAGAAAGCGTTACAATTTTCTCGAGTACAGTCCATGAATTCAATTCAATTCAATTCATAATCTTATTTTAAGTTTAATTTGAGGTCAATCTTCAAGTGTAAATGTATGCATGTATGTATGTATGGCGATAGCCACCATCACCTCAATGGTTTCCCATTGTATGCGAGTAGAATTACTGCAGAATCAAGTTTATCTACCTAGCAACTTTCATGTGAATGCTGTTCGTGAAGGACCAAAAGGGGTTGGGTGAATCTATAAGCAATGTCGCTTATATGATTCCACGGGATATAAGACACTCTTTCCAGCGTAGACTTCCGGTTTCCAGATACATAACTTCGCCGTGCAAACTTATCTTGCGTGATGGTTTGTGTGCTAGAAGGGCGCGTCAAAATCCTCTCCGACCTTATATGACTTGGGCTGGTTACCATATCCCTCATCCAGTCTTCGATTCATTCGATACCCCGATGCTCTTTCCCCTTTACGATAATGATGGTATATGGCAATGTAATAAAATATGTGATATATAGACAAAAACAGAACAATCTCACCAGCCGTCCTTCGAATGGAATAGAGTTGCATCATTTGAGTTTACATGAGTGCTCCCATTATTAATTTAATTTTTTCTTCTGGTATCCATGAGCATTATTTAAACTTTCTTCAGCCCGAGTTTTCACTGTACAGTAGGAGGTGCTTGCTCCATGAGCTAAAACGAGTTTTGAGATCAGGCAGCCGGGAACCACCTATCATCGCACCTCATAGCTTGGCTGCTCAATAGAGCATTACCGGTTAAGGTCTCAGTTAAATATCTGGGAGTAATCCTAGACGCTAAATTATCTTGGAACGCACACTTAGATTCAATAATCAGCAAGGCAAACACTGCCCTATGGGTATGTTCAAAAATGGTGGGAAAAACATGGGGTCTCAAACCAAAAATGGTGTTGTGGGTCTACACCGCCATTGTGAGACCTAGGATAGCTTATGCTTCGTTGGTATGGTGGCCAAAAACTTCAGAAGCCACGGCTATTAAAAAGTTAAACAAACTTCAACGATTAGCATGCATGGCCATAACCGGAGCAATGAAAAGCACACCTTCGAAGGCTCTAGAAGCTATTCTCCACCTGCTACCTCTGAATCAACACGTTCAGTTAGAGGCTAAGAAAAGCGCCCTAACACTTAAACGATGGAAAACAATACTCGACGGGGATAATATCGGACACTTGAGTATCCTGAAACTTCTACCTGTTGGCCCAGTTGCGGAAATGAACAGTGATTGGATGGAAGCTAGAACCAACTACGACATCCCATACACGGTGAACGAACCATCACGTTCGGTCTGGGACGAGGGGGGACCTAGCGTCCGCAGTGGTTCAATCAAGTTCTATACCGACGGATCAAAGGTGGGAGTCAAAACGGGTGCTGGAGTGTACGGCCCCAGAACCAGAATATCTATAGCAATGGGAGATTGGCCAACAGTTTTCCAGGCTGAGATAGCAGCTATAATAGAATGTGCAAACGTCTGTCTCAAAAGGAAATACAGACATGCCAATATCTGCATTTTCTCTGACAGTCAAGCGGCACTAAAAGCGCTTAAAGCTTTTAAGTGTTTCTCAAAACTTGTCTGGGATTGCATTTGTCTCTTACGGCAACTGAGCCAGGTAAACTCGGTAAACCTGTACTGGGTCCCTGCTCATTGCGGAATAGATGGAAATGAAGTCGCAGACGAACTAGCCAGATGTGGTTCTAACTCTCCATTCACAGGTCCGGATCCATTCTGCGGCATCTCGGACTGTGTGATGAAGAGTGGGTTGAAACAATGGGAGAGCCGAATGATTATGGCCAATTGGATGGCTGTACAGTCGCTCAAACAATCAAAGAAATTTATAATGCCTAGTATTAAGGTTACTCAGAAGCTGCTGAGTCTCAATAAGAGAGACCTCAGCACGTTTACTGGTCTGGTGACAGGACATTGCCCGAGTAAATATCATCTTCGGAATCTCGGTTTCGTGCAAGATGATATTTGTCGCCTGTGCAATACCGAGAGCGAAACCTCGGAACACTTACTCTGCAATTGTGGAGCACTAATAGGACGCAGACTGCAGTATCTCAAAAAGGCCCTACTAGAGCCTAGGGAGATCTGGTTTTCGTCGCCGATCAGGACTATAAGGTTTATAAACCAAGTCATCCCTGATTGGCACCTGTCTCGCTCCAGCTACCAGCCTTCCACTTCTTCAATAAGTGATAGGTAAGCCTGAAGCGTACAGCAAAAGAAACAATGGGGCATACCACAATAGTTCAAAATAATGGACGCAGTGGTGAGAGTACCCAACAGAAGAAGAGAAGAGAAGGCCACGTGGAGGCGCTAGGTAGGGGCTTGGGATGGCTGGAGCTATGTTGGACGGTTCCCCATTTGCCTTCCCCATTTCATACCCAGGTCAATCTTCAAATGTAAATTGACCCAAATATGATATGAGTTTAAGTTCGAATACAAGTTCAAATTTGGATTCAAATTCGAATTCAGTGTCAAGTCAAATTTCAGGTCTAATTTCAAATCTAGCAACAAGACGCTTACCGGAATTATCAAGAAGGCACACGTGTCCCATCTTCTCTATGAAATTTAATGCCATCATACGAGGTTAATTTATTTTTCTAGATCACAACATGCTTCTGAAACGTCGCAAAAGCATCAGTTTTATTTGTATGCAAGTTGAAAAATCACCAAAGGGGGGAGTATGTCAAATCGGCTTTTTTGATTTTTTTTTATGTCAAATAACTTAAGAATGCATGAAACTTCGAGATCTGGTGTTATCTTGAAAACAAATTTTTCGTCAAAAATCGACTTTCTGGGACTTTCATTTTTTCGAAATACGAGGTCGACGGTTACGGTTCGTTCGGAAAACAGACACTGATGAAACCTGCAAGTCATATGCGAAATACGTATCTGTCGCGAATAAATATAAATAGTAGAATTTAATTTGGAAAAGTTTTCCTTAATTTATTTATTTAATTATTTGCTACATCTATTATGAGTCTATTGGTATCTAAACCATGAAAGTTCGTTCATAATTGGCAGAGCTATTTGCGTCCAAAATCTTTCATATTTTCCCGGAAAATTGAGGGAAAAGTCTGACATAGAAATCTTAAAAAAAATATTACGATGTCATAACGGTTTAGAAAACAGGGCCACAAGAAAATATAAACATTAAAATTAAATGCATTAACATTGAATCCAAATCAAAGATATATTTAATCAATACAATTGCATAATGGGTAGCCTTCCAGTTAGCCTCAGGGTACAACACTGGTCCAACAAGCCAGTTATTGTATGTTCGAAGCTCGACTGGCAAAGAGTGTCAATGGGATCACAACACAAACTGCTCCAGTGTGCACAAAAAGCAGAAGAAGATCAAATTCCATCGGAATGTAGCACTATAGGACTTTTGACTCTGTCTAGCAAAACGGATCTATTAGCGTGAAGCAAAGGTTGTAGTGTTTCACCAAGGTCTGGGTACTCCAGTTTTGAAAAAAAAGTCATCAGCGTAATGATGAAAACGAAGTTTTGTGATTCTATAACAAAGGTTTCTTTCATCTTTCATCGTTCACTGGATTCAATAAGTTTATTCTTTTTTTATTGCTGAACTCAAGGCAATACACCGATCGAACAAACCGTTCTCCGGCGTATGGATTTTTGAATTAGTTCCATGTCAGCAAATTGCATACGCTTTAAACAACGACGCGTGATTCAGAATTACGAATCAAAATGTTTGATTAGAGTTGACTAAGACCGACTTGATAGAAGTACATAGTTCCGGATTGATTGCTGAATTCGCGCGAACGACGTTTATCGTAAATTTCGACGTAAAATTCAATCGATAAGCAAAAAGCGGCTACAGCCATTACGACGTAGGCAACTGATTACGTTCTTTGTGTGCACAGTGACCCGAATTGGTGAAGAAAACAGAGAGCAAACTAATCTTATGTGCCGCAAGTTAGTGCCTGTAGCAATCTTGATTATATTTTACTATTTTTTATTCCTTTTTTATAATTCCAAATTCTATGAAATTTCACACAAGATCATAAAAACGTGAAGTTTGCTTAAAAGAGTTCAATCTTTAGTGATTGAATAGGAGAATTTGTCCTCTTATTTACAGACCCTATATTACAAATACTTTGTCCGGTTATCGCCTTAAAAATGCGGTAACATTGCCATTCGAACATGTCAAAGCATTACGCATAATTTTATATCCTCCTAGGTAGTCATTAAACCACTAAATCAGTTACAAACACTCTATTCAGCCAAATTCAGCCAGCAAACAACTCCTAACAGCATTTTTCTCTAAAAACGACCGCATACCACCACCTTGGGCGATTGGTAATAATGAACTTTTTGTTTCCCTTTCAGGCAACCACCGAGCAGGAACAGTTTGCCAAAGGCTTCGACGAAGCTCTTCTTTCGATGCATGAAAAAGACAACATTAACAAAATGATCATCAACAATAATAATAACAACACCACTAACAGTAACAACAACAACAACACCAACAGCAGCAACAATAACAGCGTTTCGTCGGTTTCGACGGTTTCGAGCGTCACAACCGCGACAACCACCACTCACAACACGATGAGCGGCGGTGACATCACCTACACCGATCTCGGTAAGTAGTCGGGCTCGGCCTTTCGCCCCCCCAATCCATTCACACCCTCAGGGTCGCACGCGGCTTTGATGGCTTTGTGGAATTTTACGACTGATTAACCCCTCAACTGTTTCCCTCCGCCTTTACTGGCACCTTTGCAGATAGCTACCCCGGAATGATCAAGGAGGAACCGCAAACCGTGCCGCAGTCCCCGCCCGTCAGTCCCATTGACATGGAAAATCAGGAGCGCATCAAGCTGGAGCGTAAACGACTGCGGAACCGCGTGGCCGCCTCGAAGTGCCGCAAGCGTAAGCTGGAACGCATCTCCAAGCTAGAGGACAAGGTGAAGGACCTAAAGACGCAGAACACCGAACTGTGCAGTATCGTGTTTAACCTAAAGCAACACGTGATCCAGCTGAAACAACAGGTGATAGAGCACCACAGCTCGGGCTGCACTATCACGCTGACCGGAAAGTTTTAAGTCCCCAAAAGCCCCCATCATTATGCCGAAAAGGCTTATATGCTAGCAAAGCGCTCTTTCGACCGACCGCGATCGGTGGCGCGATCGCGACGAGCAACTATTTATTTACAATCATGGTGTTGAGCATCCTACCACAGTCCCCCTGTTTCCTGTATCTCTCTTCCCGTTGTAGCGTGTAAGCACAAGGTATAATTCAGAGTTCTGTGTAGCATAACCGCTTATATTGCGACGAACAGAAATGCCTTAAAAGTTGAAACGAGCGTTAGTGTTAACCATTAGCAAAGTAAGCGATAACTTAGGAGCGGAAGAGCGGTGTGCATATTAAGAATACGAAAAAAAATAAACGCTTTATTATTTTCTGTTGCAAGGCAAAAGATGAAAAACACGTAAAACACAATTTACGCGCATACAAATAAGCAAACAAGATGATTCTAGTCTACGGTAAAAAAAAGTTCGCAAACAATTAAAAATTGTGAGCGTCTATAAGAAGTTTTTTTTAAATTTACAACACAATGATAAACAATGAACTCAAATGTGTCATAAAAAGTTCCAACATGTAAACGTACCAAGTATTGCGGATATTCGTTCTTGTATTGTTTGGAAAATAATTGTAATACTGATAAGTAAATTATTTCTATTTGTATCTTTACTCAGTTACTGTTTTAGTCATCGCAATAGGCAAGCAATCTTAATTTCAAAATGTTTCAATTTCTCATAACGAATTCGTTTATCTAACCTTGTTTTGGGACTGAACGAATGGCTTGAGTTCGTTCTGCAAGAAACTGGGTTTACGTAAAAAATTCGCTATTAGCTTTTTAAATTTGTTCTGTTTCAACCGCTAATATATTGAGAAGTTTTTAGTTTTACCAACCGATAGGTACCATTAAAACCAATCAACTTAGCTAAGCATCGAACGAACTGTGCTGGAAAGCTTTATGGATGTGAGCATTCAAAAGTTATTTACAATAAAGATTTTTTAAATTCTAAATCCAACTGCTTTATTTGTGGCTGAGAAACTTCCGCGAAAATAGATGGGTTGATTATCAATTGACAGGATTATCTATGAAATGGCATACTGCATGCCACAAAGTCCATAAAATCATTATTTCTTTGCCATGTAAGTATTTATCTGTATTTAGTTATATAGAAAAGAAGCCACTTCAACCTGAAATGTGAGTAGTTCGCTTAAAGAAATTATGTAAGGTACACCGGGGCAAGTGGGACCTAAAAATGCATAGTTTGGGTTTATTCCACTGTGTTTTCTATACCTGATTATTTCAAAATTCTTTCAGCAGAGAAACTCTTCAGTGGTATCACTTCGAAGGATTAATTACGAAAAAGGACTATCAATTTACATGAAATTAATCTGGAGGAAAATTTTCAAAGATTTGGCGATAGGTCCGACTTGCCCCATTTACCGGGGCAAGTGGGACCTATATTCAAATTTGATTAAAAAGCATAAAACAATAGTAAATTGTGTCAGTTAATATACAGCAATCTTAAAGTACTGCAAGAAGCAATCAAAAACAATATTTGTACGAAGGGTTCATTCAAAAATAGCGTAACAAAATCAGATCACAACGGGCGACTTTATAATTTATATAAAACACAGATCGTGAGCAATTACGCTGTAAAGCATTATTGTAATGAAATGTAGTTGAATATATCGTTGTATCCAATTCTTGCGAGACGTAATTTAGGATTAACCATTGTTTAACAGCTCGAAAATACGATTATGATCTGTTTGTTCTACCATGCCCAATTCGGTAGAGCTACTCATAAGAGATAGTTACGCTATAATAACCACAACACTTTATTGTTTCAATTCCAGTTGCAGATTTGCTTATAATTTGCCTTTCCAAATTCAATTAACATAGTTTAGATGTAACCAAAATCTGACCAAACTGTTTGTTCCCTCATAAGCTGCGCTAATGGGCTTCTGTTTTGGGGCCCCTTGGTTTATTCCTTTTCGGTTTTATTTTAAAGCTTTAGCTCATCTTTTAGTTCATCATTTAGTAGTTCATCTAAAAAATGTATTAAGACAGGAAGTTTTGTGTTGAAACACTTTATTTTTAATAGGTCCCACTTGCCCCGGGTGCTTTGAAGAGCCGACCTTATTTCGACCCATTTTTTTTAATGCCGTTTGTCAAATTAAACAACTAGTTTTCGGGTGTAATTTGTTAATACACTCATTATGTTTACCTACTGTCAGAAAAAACATGTACTTTTACGTAAAGTCTGCGTCCAAAATATCATTTATAGAAAGGTGCGTCAAACTTACAACGCAAATTAAAAATAACGCTCAAATTTAAAGTTCAATATTGATGTTTGGAATGCCTGTTATAAATAATCTATAATTTTAATACATGCATTTGAGTTGTATGTTTCATTCCTAGAAAGCTTCGGTTGGAAAAAATGAGGTTGCAGAGAGTTATGAGCTCCGTTCCTACTTACCCCGTATTCCCACTTGCCCCGGTGCACCTTATCTTATATCTTATCTTATCTTATTCTTATCTTATATCTTATATATATATATATATATATATATATATATATATATATATATATATATATATATATATATATATATATATATATATATATATATATATAGTCAACTTTCGCTAATTGCACTAAGCTCTTAGCCCGTTTAGTGAAAGACTTCGTTAATTGGGCTGAGATATCAAGACCGAGGGATACATCGATTGTTTTTGTCGAAATCGTCGCAGAAAGGTTTATAAAAATATACACTTATATTAAATACAGAATCAAAGTGGAACCTAGTCTTTTCATTGTTGAAACTTAGTTCTAGATTGTTTAACAAGTAAATAGCTGAATTTCATGCTACAATGTTAATATATATTGGCATTTTTAACTGTTTCACCGTGATGCTAAAAATAGGAGGGTCAAGTTCATAGGGGATCGGAAAACGATATGATGCAATTGTGTTCTATTCAATTAATTTTAATATTTTCTATATAAATTATTTTCCACACTTGAATGAACTATATTCAAGAGCCCCTCGGAAGAAAAAATACGCTGTCAGAAATGACGTTTGACTTCGTTTTAGATGGGCTATAGCCCAATTAACGGGAGCCCGATTAAAACGTAGCCCAGTTAAAGATAGCCCAACGAACGAAAGTTGACTGTATATATATATATATATATATATATATATATATATATATATATATATATATATATATATATATATATATATATATATATATATATATATATATCTATACCTATAAAGAAGGATTTCTGTCTGTCTGTCTGTCTGTCCTGTGTTCCTTATAGAATCAAAAACTACTGAACCAATCGGCGTGAAAATTTGCATGTAGAGGTTTTTGGGGCCAGGAAAGGTTTTAGTGATGGTTAGAGACCCCTCCCCCACTAAGAGGGGGGGCTCCCATACAAATGAAACACAAATTTCTGCATAACTCGAGAACTAATCAAGCAAATAGAACCAAATTTGGCATGTGGGTGTTTACGGTGACAAGAATTTATTCTAGGGTAATTTGAGACCCCTCCCCTCTTTATAAGGGGAATTATAACTCCTCTCCCCTTTAAGAGGGGGGGGTTTCCATACAAATTTCCTCATAACTCGAGAACTAATCAAGCAAATGCAACCAAATTTAGCATGTGAAGGTTTTCGAGGGCAAGAAAATTTTCTACGGTGAATTAGGACCCCTCCCCACTCTAAGAGGGGGGGCTCCTGTACAAATGAAATACAAATTTCCTCCTAACTCGAGAACTAATCAAGCAAATAGAACAACATTTGGCATGTGGGTGTTTTTTTGGTGACAAGAATTTATTCTATGATGAATTGAGACCCCACCCCTCTTTATAAGAGGAATTATAACTCCTCTCCCCTTTAAGAGGGGGGGCTTCCATACAAATTTCCTCATAACTCGAGAACTAATCAAGCAAATGCAACCAAATTTGGCATGTGAAGGTTTTCGAGAGCAAGAAAATTTTCTATGGTGAATTAGGACCCCTCCCCATTTTAAGAGGAGGGGCTCCTGTACAAATGAAATACAAATTTCCTCATAACTCGAGAACTAATCAAGCGAATTGAACCAAATTTGGAATATGTGTGTTTTTGGAGACAATTTTTTTTTTCAATGATGAATTGGGACCCCTCCCCACTTTAGGAGGGGGGTCCTATACAAACGAAATACAAATTTCCTCATAACTCGAGAACTAATCCAGCAAATGGAACCAAATTTGGCGTGTAGGTGTTTTTGGAGGCAAGAATTTTTTCTGTGATGAATTAGGACCTCTTCCCACATTAGGAGGGGGGGCTCCAATACAAATGAAATACAAATTTCCTTATAATTTGAGTACTAATCAAGCAAATGGAACCAAATTTAGCATGTAGGAGATTTTTGAGTCTTGAATTTATTTTATGATAGTTAGAGACCTCTCACCCCTGTGGTACGGGGATATGGACTCTCATACAAATAAAACAGAAATTTTTGCGAAACTCAAAAACTAATCCAACTCGAGAAATTCGAGACTCTTCCAGAAAACATTAATCAATAACAAGACCACAAAAACTATCTATAGTAACACTAGATCATTCAGGACGAGCCGGTCGCGAGTGTTGCCGGTGACCCGCCGTCGGAAGCGCCGCCCACTTGGGGGCTTGCAAAACTCGAGATAGTGACAAAGATCATCCGAGATTCATGATTTATGTACAACACAGGTTAATTTGTGGCAATACGAAGTTTGTCGGGTCAGCTAGTTATATATATAAAAATGAAATGCTGTTCGTGTGTCCGGTATAGACTCGCAAACCGCTCGACGGATTTTGATGAAACTTGGCATACACATTGCGTTTGATGTGAGGAATGTTGCTAGCATGGTTTGAGACCCCTCCCTCCTCTAGAAGGAGGGGCTCCCATACCAATGAAACACAAATTTCTTCATAACTCGGGAACTAATCAAGCAAATGGAATCAAATTTGGCATGTGAAGGTTTTTGGAGGCAGAAACTTTTTCTATGGTAGATTGAGAACCCTCCTTATTCTAAGAGGGGGGGCTCCCATACAAATAATACCAAAATTTCCTCATAACTTGACTATTAATCAAGCAAATGGAACCAAATTTGGCATGTGAAGGTTTTTGGAGGCAGAAATTTTTTCTATGGTAAATTAAAACCTCTCCTTCCTTTAAGAGGGGAGGGGGCTTCCATACAAATAGAACAAAAATTTCCTCATAACTTGACTATTAATCAAGCAAATGAAACCAAATTTGACATGTGAAGGTTTTTGAAGGTAGATTTTTTTATGGTAGATTGAGAACCCTCCTTCCTCTAAGAGGGGGGGGCTCCCATACAAATAAAACAAAAATTTCCTCACAGCTTAATTATTAATCAAGCAAATGGAACCAAATTTGGCATGTGGGGGTTTCTGGAGATAGAATTTTTTTTTCTATAGTAGATTGAGAAACCTCCTTCCTCTAAGAGGGGGGGCTCTCATACAAATAAAACACAAATTTACCATAACTCGACTATTAATCAAGCAAATGAATTTGGAAGTTACTGGAGGCAGAATTTTTTTCTATGGCGTATTGAGATTCCTCTCCCGTCTTGAAGAGGGGAGGGCTCTCATACAAATTAAACAGAATTTTTTGCAATATTCAAAAAGTAATCGGACTCGCGAGTGTTGCCGTCCATACTAAAATATAAGATAAATTTGGAAGACAATTGTTAAGAATAAATCGGTGAAGCCTAGATAATGGGTCAAATTAAATAAAAGTAAGATAATATAATACTTATTTTAAAAAGAAAATTGAAGAGAAAATACATTGTTGAAATGAAAATATTAAGAAAATAATGATTACACTAAGTTTATCGTTTCTGACCAGTTTTCAACTGATTTCAATCGAATTGCACTGATGTTTTATTACAATTTTGCCAACATTACCATTTTAAGGGTTGGTAATAAAACCCAAATTGTTACGATGGGCTGCTCGAGTCACAAATGCTGATGCGTTAGATTAGAAATTTGCGGCATGATTTGGGAATATCTTGGGTTGTCAAAAAGAAAGCTCTTGGTTGCAAGAAAACAATTAATCAAATCTTCAGGATTAGGCATGTACCCCCTTTTTAGAATGGCGTAGCAACGCGCGCCGGATCCTCTAGTTCATATAGTATTTATGGGTCACTAACTAACCCGACAAACTTCGTATTGCCACAAATTAAACTATGTTGTTCATAAATCGTGAATCTCGGATGACCTTTGTCACAATCTTGAGTTTCTTGCTAGTAATTAGTATAGTAGTTATAGTGATGGGCAAAACGGGTCACTAGACTGAACGGATCAGAGCCGGTTCATTTAGTCAAAGATCCGGATCTTCGGAACGGTTCATCGGATCTTTAGTAACACTGAAAATATATTAGAGTTTTCCCTATTTTTCAGGCAAAATTTTAGAAAAAGAGTCAATGTTACATCATGGAGAGAAAGAAAAACTCTGAAGAAGATTCTACAGAGAATATCGTCACGCTCAGAGAGCACAACGTTCGCCTTCCACGGACAGTGATTATTGACGGCTATGAACAGGAAATGCTTGATGAGTTCACAGATTTCGGATCTCCGTTTACCGCCGATAATATGAGTAGCAGTAGGAGGTTCACCGCATGGAATGTGTCAAGCTGTAAGTCAGGCCTACTTTTCCCTCCGCAAGACGCTTCGATCAAGGGACATACGCTTCCGTACAAAGCTGACGATGTACAAAACGGCCGTTGTGCGGAGACTGTAACTTTGCCTACGGAAGACATACGTGCACCAGCCGTATTTGAACGAAAGGTGTTGCGGACTATTTTTTGCGGAGTACAAACGAAAAGCGGAGAGGGACGTAGGCGTATGAAGCACAAGTTGCAGGCGTTGTTTGGAAAAATTCCCTTCGAACACCTGGCAAAAGTTGGGAGACTACGATGGTCTAATTTGTTGAATGGGTTGACAAGGCTGAAGCCGAAACATTGCGTGTGTTGAAATGTTCAACAAACTGGCGAAGAGTAGCCCAGGATCGCATACAGTGGAGAGGAATTCTTGATACGGCAAGAGCCACCCCGGCTCTATGCTGCTAAAAGACTGTTATCATGCTGTTATCAATTCACATTAATTCACTTTATGCAATAAATGTATAGCCCTTTCAATATCCAATATCCCGTTCCAGAATGTTTTTGGAAAGAGTTTGTTTATAGAATACTAGCTGACCCGACAAACTTCGTATTGCCACAAATTAACCTGTGTTGTACATAAATCATGAATCTCGGATGATCTTTGTCACTATCTCGAGTTTTGCAAGCCCCCCAGTGGGCGGCGCTTCCGACGGCGGGTCACCGGCAACACTCGCGACCGGCTCGTCCTGAATGATCTAGTGTTACTATAGATAGTTTTTGTGGTCTTGTTATTGATTAATGTTTTCTGGAAGAGTCTCGAATTTCTCGAGTTGGATTAGTTTTTGAGTTTCGCAAAAATTTCTGTTTTATTTGTATGAGAGTCCATATCCCCGTACCACAGGGGTGAGAGGTCTCTAACTATCATAAAATAAATTCAAGACTCAAAAATCTCCTACATGCTAAATTTGGTTCCATTTGCTTGATTAGTACTCAAATTATAAGGAAATTTGTATTTCATTTGTATGGGAGCCCACCCTCTTAAAAGGGAAAGGGGTCGTAATACACCACAGAAAAAAAATTCTGCCATCTAAAACTCTCACATGCCAAATTTGGTTCCATTTGCTTGATTAGTTCTAAAGTTATGAGCAAATTTGTATTTCGTTTGAATGGGAGCCCCCCCTCCTAAAAAGGTAAGAAGTCCTAATTCATAATGGGAAAAATGGTTGCCTTCAAAAACACCCACATGCCAAATATGGTTCCATTTGCTTGATTAGTTCTCGAATTATGAGGAAATTTGTATTTCATTTGTGTAGAAGCCCCCCCTCTTGAAGTGTGGAAGGATCCTAATTCACCGTAGAAAATATTTTTGCCTCCAAAAACCTCCACATGCCGAATTTGGTTCTATTTGCTTGATTAGTTCTCGAGTTATGGGGAAATTTGTATTTCATTTGTATTGGAGCCCCCCTCCTAATGTGGGAAGAGGTCCTAATTCATCACAGAAAAAATTCTTGCCTCCAAAAACACCTACACGCCAAATTTGGTTCCATCTGCTGGATTAGTTCTCGAGTTATGAGGAAATTTGTATTTCGTTTGTATAGGACCCCCCCTCCTAAAGTGGGGAGGGGTCCCAATTCATCATTGAAAAAAAAATTGTCTCCAAAAACACACATATGCCAAATTTGGTTCAATTCGCTTGATTAGTTCTCGAGTTATGAGGAAATTTGTATTTCATTTGTACAGGAGCCCCTCCTCTTAAAGTGGGGAGGGGTCCTAATTCACCATAGAAAATTTTCTTGCTCTCGAAAACCTTCACATGCCAAATTTGGTTGCATTTGCTTGATTAGTTCTCGAGTTATGAGGAAATTTGTATGGAAGCCCCCCCTCTTAAAGGGGAGAGGAGTTATAATTCCTCTTATAAAGAGGGGAGGGGTCTCAATTCACCATAGAATAAATTCTTGTCACCAAAAAAAACACCCACATGCCAAATGTTGTTCTATTTGCTTGATTAGTTCTCGAGTTAGGAGGAAATTTTTTATTTCATTTGTACAGGAGCCCCCCCTCTTAGAGTGGGGAGGGGTCCTAATTCACCGTAGAAAATTTTCCTGCCCTCGAAAACCTTCACATGCCAAATTTGGTTCCATTTGCTTGATTAGTTCTCGAGTTATGAGGAAATTTGTATGGAAGCCCCCCCTCTTAAAGGGGAGAGGAGTTACAATTCCCCTTATAAAGAGGGAGGGGTCTCAATTTACCATAGAATAAATTCTTGTCACCGAAAACACCCACATGCCAAATTTGGTTCTATTTGCTTGATTAGTTCTCGAGTTATGAGGAAATTTGTATTTCATTTGTATAGGAGCCCCCCCTCCTAAAGTGGGGAGAGGTTCTTATTCATCATAGAAAAAATTCTTGCCTCCAAAAACACCTACATGCCAAATTTGGTTCTATTTGCTGGATTAGCTCTCGAGTTATAAGGAAATTTGTATTTCATTTGTACAGGAGCCCCCCCTCTTAAAGTGAGGAGGGGTCCTAATTCAACATAGAAAATTTTCTTGCCCTCGAAAACTTTCACATGCCAAATTTGGTTCCATTTGCTTGATTAGTTCTCGAGTTATGAGGAAATTTGTATGGAAACCCCCCCTCTTAAAGGGGAGAGGAGTTATAATTCCCCTTATAAAGAGGGGAGGGGTCTCAAATTACCCTAGAATAAATTCTTGTCACCGAAAACACCCACATGCCAAATTTGGTTCTATTTGCTTGATTAGTTCTCGAGTTATGCAGAAATTTGTGTTTCATTTGTATGGGAGCCCCCCCTCTTGGTGGGGGGAGGGGTCTCTAACCATCACTAAAACCTTTCCTGGCCCCAAAAACCTCTACATGCAAATTTTCACGCCGATTGGTTCAGTAGTTTTTGATTCTATAAGGAACACAGGACAGACAGACAGACAGACAGAAATCCTTCTTTATAGGTATAGATAAAATTATAGACGTGATGGTTCATTAACTTAAGTTTTAGAAAAATTAATACCTAATTATTAATTGTTTTGCACGAAACAACTGTAGTTTGAGCATATCCAAAGTAGCCTATTAAATTAAAATTAGCCCTGCACGACACTAATTCAATTATTGGCGTTAACAGTATTCGTTTAAAAAACACACGAATATGTCTTTTGTTATTCGATTAGTTGAATTTAGCGAACGATAAACGGACATCCGTAATTACATCACACCACGTGATAAGACAAAAAACAACACTCCCGTCTTTTTCTTACAAGACTTCAGTTTTGCTAATATTCTAACAGCCTATTCATAACTTCGCTCGAAGTAAAGAGGTCGTTGTGGACTTTTCCAGTACGGTTTGTTTTGAGGACATCATTATTAGCGTGATTGGTCTAGGTCGAGAAGAAACAGGGATTTTTTAATATTCTTAAATTTATTTCTGTCAGGCGGTGTACCGTGCCTAATCTCTATTGAGATTTCGCATCTCTTGATATTCTATCTTACAGAATTTCTCCAGTAGAAGGCTGATTTTCCTTTTATTTTTCATTGTAAGGATTTTAAACTCTAGAGCTTTTTTGCTGTTTTATTCGCTCCTTATATGGTAGTCGTTCTTCTGGAAACACCACTCGTAATGTACATAGGGCCCTATTCTGTAAGTCACGTCGAGTGTCACTTTGCTCGACTAGCCGACTTTTGGTATTATGTAAGTCACACGCGACCCGGTTTTGTCGAGTAACTCGACTGAGTCCACCGCCAAAAAGCTGGTGACTAAAAGGTTAGCAAGTGACGCCTAAGCTAGCTTTGTTTTGGTCATGCAACTAACCGCTATGCTGCCCGTTCTTCTTGCACTCGACACTCGACAGTGACTGAGTCGAGCCGAGCTGCTCGACGTGACTTACAGAATAGGGTCCATAATTACCACCGTAAGGTCAAAAGCTAGTCATTGCTGTTGAAATTTTTGCTTTTTATAGGTTTTTCGGATTTGTTTCCACTTCTAAAGAAGCGAGTAAAGAGATAAGTAAGTCTATAAAATTTTCTTTGGTATTTTCGTTCCTATAAATGAGAAGAAAGTCTAATCATCCTTATTGCAAATCAGGAGGAAGTTGATTCATTCCTCCAACGTTGGTTAAATGGCTAGAGAGTGACGCGAGCGTTTCCGACAAACTGTGTTCCATATTCAATGAGGTAACTGTACTGTAGAAGAACCCATAAATAGCTTCTGCACTGCACGCTAGTGACAATTGTAATAATGCTTTATTTAGCAGCTCGAAGTCTATGGTTACTAGATCAAGAACACATAGTTATTGTACGATACTATAATAACTTAGCAAGTTTTTCTCTAAAGTTGCATGCTGGGCACTAAGACGGGGACCGGGGAGCAAACAATACGCATGAGTTTCTAGAATATACGAAACACTTTTTCAAAATCAGCGACAAATCAAAATGTCAGCCAAGCGTTTTTCCAAACGTTTTCTCACAGTTGACTTTACACATATTAAGAAGATAATAAGATATAATAGGAAAAATCGACTATCAGTTGGGTCTCGCACATCAAATCGATTACTGCCGGCGTTTTACCAAATTAAAACTCATGAAGACACTGCCGAAAGGATCAGTCATGTATCGCTTCTTCCGGAACGACGAGCATCGGGTTGCATTTATGTGCATACATCGAATAGCATGAATCCGTCCCACGAGCATCAGTGACTATAATCAGCTAATTTACTTAGAAACCAATTAGCAGCTCCCAGTATAATATCTAAGGACCTATTTTAGTTTTCTAGAAACTCTAAAGAAAGGCTATTTTGCAAAACAACGTTTAATAGCACAACAGATATCCCTCAATAACACACTCTTGCTTGCTGCTTGCTGGGACTCTTGCTTTCAGAATCACAAGGATTGGTATAGTAATTCATAGGAGAGGCGATTCTTATAGCGAGTTATAGGTATCCCGCGGATTCTATAGAATACTATAGTTTTGGATTCTCATACAAGAATCCTGGTTCTATAAACAACTTGGCATTGAATCTAATCATTATTCATTCAGTTTCGGTTGCTGTTGAACTTAGCTTTACATTTCTGTGCTGTACCATGCGCCCCCATTGAAACACATTTTTAGAACACTTCAAAGCAAACTTATAACCGCTTCGTCTTTGGTGTCGACTGGCAAAAACCAAAATCCAAATGAGATTAAGTGGGTTTAAAATGGTTATTTATTTGATCTTTTTACTTTACATACACAGCGTACAAATCAAAAAAGCTGTTTTGATATCTGAAACTACTTATAATCGAACTATATTCATTATGCTGCGGCTTTAGGGGAATGTACAATCAGCACTCTGCGCGTTCATTTAACTAAGGCCGCTGCTCGAAAAAGTAAACGGTAACAGAAGCAATAAGAAACAAAAACTTTGTACAATTTGCGACACTTTCTTAATTTGTCCAGATACTGTTATACGATGGTCAGTGGCATAGGATATACCAACCGAAACGAACGGATAAATGAGATGTACAAAACTTAAGCAACGGTGGTACGGCTGTTGGCGTAAAATTGTTGTCCGGAAACCACTAGAGTCAGAACATATATGCAGGCGGCGATCCAGCAGTTGTATGCATTCTAGAAAAAAAAGTTGGAAGGACAGAGTAAATTTTCATTTCATTCACTAAAATAAAATCGATATTGACTGCAGACAGAAGCACTTCCATACCTGACTATAAGCACGATCCGCAGCAGCGTAAAACTCCTGTGGCGTTGGATAATGCTCTTCCAGTGGAAGATCTTCAATCAATGCCACACTACGAATATAGTAAAACACTCCCATCAAAAGCTGGAATGAACCAAAAAAATTGGTCATCAATTTTGCAAGGTACAAATCTAGCGAAAACACTCACCAACTGGATTATGCCCCAAACGGACACTATTAATCCGCATAGCGAAAGTTTTGGCCCGCAGATTGGCATTTTTCTAGCAGTACTCCGGAACAACCGCAAATTCTGCGAAATTCAGCAAACCAGAAGAGAACTGCACAAAATTGATCACAAGACTACGGGTACCTGCTGATATCACTTCGGAGAAAAAAGGTTGTCAAATTCCTGACGTGACGGGTCATGTGACAACTATAACCCAGTGCTAAAACAGAGATGCTACACGATGACGAAGAAGTTTGTGCATGCATAAATTTGGAGTAGAACAATAATAATAATTCTAGATAGAATTAACAAAAGGGCGAATATCGCAAATGTAAACAAAACGGGTGAGAGTTATTTTTTGCTGGTCCAGCATAGGAAAATCAATCCTCACTCGGTTTGTTTACGCTTGCGACATTCGCCCTTTTGTTAATTCTATCTAGAATTGTTTCAGTTTTCGAGTTTTAAGGTGTGTTTAGACCGTTTAGACGGTTTAGACTGTGCAATTTTCTGGTAACAAAAAGGTTACTAGTGTGTGACTGTATACAGCAAAGTTTCGTTAATTGGTGGTTCGTTAATTGGGCGGTTCGTTAATTGGGCTATATGACAACTTGAATGTCAAGATTGTATGGAATTTTCGAGTTTAGAAATTTCTAACAACTGTCAGTCGGCCCAATTAGCGAATCAGCTGGAGTGCAATCGTGGCCCAATTAACGAATTCAGGCTGTATGTGGTTATTGTGAAACGATTTCACTATGGAAAAAAAAATTCCCGATGAATACAAATCGCGTATTCGAATACGCGGCAAAGTGTGCGTGCTGTAAATATCAGTAATCTCTATATGGAATGCAACATGTAGGGTTCCGAAATAAGTTTTAAATTAGTTTTACAATAAATTTTGAGGATGAAAAATACAATGCGCCTATACAACAGTTTGCATCGTGTTGAAACTTATGGTAAATTCAAAAAGTGTCTTAAATTCAAATTTTATTCATGTTTTTGTTTCTTATTCTATGTAAATGCTACTGTTTTACCGGACTTACTATACGAATATACGTTGTGTTAACGAAATCGTGTTGGTTGAAAGGTTTCGAAAAATATCGCCCTTGTAACGAAAATATCGTTTATTTTGATCACCGAAAATAACGTTTATTATCGATATTAGCTGCATATACGTTATAAGCGATTAAAACGGCTTCAGATTATGTTTTATTGCTATAACCAGTGGTGGGCACCGCTAACCGAAAATTTAGCGTCGCTAATCGCTAATCCGCTAACCGAAAAAGTTAGCTCGCTAATCGCTAAACGCTAGTCGACAAACTCAGATTAGCGAAAATTTCGCTAATCGCTAATCGCTAAATCTAAATTACCCAAAAGTTACTACATTTTTGTTTGAGCATATACTATATACAGCGCAAATAACTGTCGACAATTGATAATTTTTAGACATAATAAATGCATAAAAAATTTACTGATTTTAGCAATTTTTCATGCGATTACCCAACCAACTGGTGATGAACCCACCTATGTATCGCCAATCGATGGAATTGATTGTATACATAAATAATTTGACAGCGTTATCAATTGATTTTTAGCAGTTGTGACGAAAACAGACAAGCAACTACACTCGATGCTTTGTTTGTACTGTCAAATGCAGCCCGGAGTGAAGAAGTTGGACATCATGAGGCACTTTGTGTCCGCCGGATATAGCCGATCCGGCACATACAATATCCTCTCCCTTCTAGAGAATGGTTAAGTGCAGTAGACACATTCCAGCGTTACGAGACACCAAGAGCAACCGTTTTTTCGAAGCAAATGTGTTCATATCTTACCAACAGTCTGACGAATATCTTTCAAAATAGGTGTTTTGAGATGCTATTTAGTAGTACTTTCTCAATACGAGGGCGAAATATTTATTAGAATAAGCATCATTGAATAGTGGCGGAATACTTTTCGTTACGGGACACCATCGCAGAAAATGCGTATTCTGAACATGATTCAAACATTTGCAAAACTCTGCTCTGTTTCAAGTTTTTCAAAGTCGACATGTTCCGAAAATGTTTAGCTGAAGGCAGCCTGAAACTCAAAATGTAAAAGTATATTTAGATTTTGCGTTTAGTTTTTAAGATATAATAAAAATCATTTCGTTACGGGACACCATGCGCTGTTGGGCAAACGGTATTCTGCAAATGGTGTCCCGTAACGGAAAAAATAACTGCATTATGTGGTTTATTTTCTCTAGATTTCTGTTCAGGCCGTCATATTTTCTATATCTGGTCTAAATTCACTATATTTTGTAACAATAGTGTACTGGTTTGGTGTGTTATAGTCTGGTAATAAGACATACGTAACGAAGTATATGTAAGGTAAAGTTTACTTCCAGGTAAAGAGAAATACTCATGTAAGAGTTATACTGAAGTATTATAATGAAATGCTTGCCTAATCTTAGGGTTTGAACACATTAGTAATTGAAATGTAGGGGCTATGGATTAATTATGTAACGAGTTTTCCCCATTATTGACTAATCGCCCCCTCCTCCTATATAAGATTTTGCATGATTTTGGCCAAAATAACAAAATTCAAAAATTTTATTTGAAAAAATTTAAAACGGTAAATAAGGTTCGTCTTGATGCGAAAGGTATGCTTTATTTGCGCTGCACGCCAAATTAAATAGCAAATATTCGAAAATTAGGTATTTTGTTTTACTTCAGACGTATCAGTTAACGTATCATAACGCATAAATTTAAAAGTTTTTAAGCAACTCTACTATTTCATGCAACATTAACATCTCATGTCGCGAACTATAACATAAGTTGCTATAAAAGACTAATTTTGCCTATTCTTGAAAATAACTTTGTTGATAACTTGCAAATTATTCTACAGTCATAAAACAGTTATATAAAATATAAAAAAATAAAACAGTTGAAAAGGGTCGTGAAAACTTTCAAAAAAGAAACGCTAAAAAAAGTAGCTGAAAATGATGCCGTTCGAAGTACGACACTTACTATGCATTTTGCAGGCTAAAAATGTTCTCTGGGTAGGCTTTCTTGCTAGTGTGCTCAGCGAAGTCACTATAATTGCTAAAAAAGCTGACTAAACAACTTTCAGAAACGGAATTCCAAGTTTTTAGACTATTCAAGTATTTTAATGATAAAGTATTCAAGTAAGTCGAAATCGGCGTTAGGTATAAATGTCTTTAAGACTTAACCCTTCTTCTTTATCGAGAGACTTTCTTTCTTTTTCATTAATTTTTTTTTTGTTTTCGGGTACAGTGGGTTGTTAGCCTTAGGTCCCTATCTCACTGATGTGGCTGCCATCTTAAGGTGCGAGGAAGCCACTCTGTCCCCTTCACTGTTAGCCTACAGCAACCGAGATTGCGTACCCCAGCCGGCAACATGTGGACGTACGGGTAGAAGTAAGTAAACAGAGGTTATGGAATGCACATGTTCACCCTTTGCCTGGAGCCACCCTTAGTCGAGAGACTCTGCAGCTAGTTATTAGAGTACAAAACAATTAGGTTGATTTGTCTATTTTGGATAGGCTTTACGCGTACTTTATTTTGGTCACTTCTATTTGATTTTGCCGTAAATGTCCAAAGTAACGTACGCGCAACGTCTGCCCAAAATAGATAAATCACTCTACGGGGCTTGTGCAACGATCCTACTGACTTTGGCAGCACCATCCAGTCGAGATTCGAACATGCGACGACTGGTATCATACCTCGTTAGGTATTACTCATCAGGCATCACACCTTTTTTTGCGGTGTCCACCTTTCATATAATGTGTCCGTTTTTCAGTACAATGTCTAAAAAATATGATTACTAGGTAATGTTTTTGATGTTAAAGTATAAGTTTTGAACAATTTAGTAGTAGTATGGCTGTATCAAACAAAGATACTTGTGTAGATATTGAATTTTAATCTTGAGGTGCCCGTCTTTACCGCACATTCCTTAATATTACAATATATTATTATATTGTAATCGTATTTATACATACTTATAGTAAATACAAATTTACTTGCATTCGGTCATCAAAATAATAGATTTGTTATCGTCGATAATGATTAGTTGAAACATGATGTGATAAGTGCTTTTTCATTCAATTACTTTTTGCGTTAAACAAAACGTTACGGGACACCATTTTGAAGCACCTATTTTATTTTACATAGAAATGCTTATCAAAAGTCAAGCACAGCGCGATTTTGATTGTACATATATGATTAAAGAAAATCCATAGTTTCAAAAAATTTGGATTTAAACTCTCTGGTATATGGAAATAAATGCAAAATTTTCGTTACGGGACACCATTATAAAAGTACCTGTTTTTAAAGGCCGCTTATCTGGAAATGCTTTCATTTTCCAAAAAACTCTGTATGAACAAAATGTAACCCTAGTAATGAAACATGTTTTGACGATATACAGTTTTAAATTATTTTGGCTTAAAACTATTGACAGAGAATTAATTGCAGCCTTGCCTAAATGATGAAAAAATCTATATTGTTAACCTCCCACTTGTAAGGTGCATTTTAGTATGAATTGTCAATAAACAATATGACAATTCAGGATTTTTGTAAGCTTTATAGTATGTTTGAACATACTACATACAAATATTTTTAATATTACTACTTTCAAAATTTGCTCTCATGGGATAGATGCGCTTGGAATGTGTCAGTAGAGGAAGAAGGTGCCCTCAGCCTTCCGCGCCTTGGGGAGGTCGGTACTACACAGTAAAGAAGTACCTCGCTAAAATGGCCATTTTAAGTGGATGCGTCAGTCAAGGCTGGCTGAAGGTGTTGGTGAAAAACATCTTTCCGGCGAAGGATGACGAGACTTACTTGATGTTAGACGGCAACGACTGACAAAGCACTGGGTGCATTACGCCATACCAAGAAGGTAAGCGATGGCGTCAAATATATCTCCCACACAAAGTTCTCAAAGAAGGTTCGTCTGTAACTGACGATCAGCGAGAAGCGAATGCCCAAGTTGTTGTTCTTTTCTTCGGGGTTTGTGATGAACGGGGATATATGCAGTATGAAGTGCTTGCTGGAAGTTACCGCCGAGAGGCGTGGTCTTTTGGCCGCCCTGGCCTCGGCCCCATATGCCAAACGATCAATTGAGGTGATATACTGGCTAAAGATAATCATTGTACTGATACCGCCAACCCTTCTAGCGTCCCCCAGCTTGCAAACAACTAAGGTTTCGGATAACTGCCGTAAGCCCGACCGGCAGGGTGTCGAAGCATTTGTTGTAGAAGGCTTAATAGAAGTAGCATTTAAGGAAACGTTTTGTAGTTCTTTTCATCGCCGTCCGTTTTTTTTTTTATTTTTGTAATGCATACGTTATCAGAACATCTTGTACATCTTGCTATCCTTAAAGAAAGAAACTTAGAAATTAGTATCTACCCAACAAACAAAAATGTTTGTTGGGTATTATCCAGAAAAAATCGTGTTTCAGTTCCATATCGCATGCTTTATCACTGTCTGTTTCTTATGTTATTATTGCCAGAAATCAAATTTCGATTCAATTAGAACTCGTTTGAATTCGACTTGTCCGGAAAAGATAGGTGGAACTTTCGGTATATCAAAATACTCCCTCTGTCATTTACCAGAGAGTAACTTGTTAATTTGTGACATTATTTCTGACCAACGGCGAGGTAAAGTTTGAATGATTTCACAATTTTCATGCAGCTTTAGCGATTTAGCGATTAGCGATTTCAAGGGTTTATTTTTAGCGAAGCTAACGGTTTCGCTAACGTACTCCAAATTTAGCGAAAACGCTAACTCGCTAACCAGAATTCAGCGTCGCTAACTAGCGATTTAGCGAAATTGTGCCCAACACTGGCTATAACCACACTGTTGGTATCTCTATATCGAGCTGCAGCTACACGGAGAATAAAAATGTAGTTTCAACCATATTTATGGTTGTTTTACGCACAAACAAAAATTTCGTTTTGTTTCAAACTGAAATGTATGATTGAAATGAAAATATTTATTGTTATATCAATGTTAACTTCAAATTTGAAAATACTTTACTTTTAATTCAAAACTGTTATTTTCTTGATTCAAACAGAACAATAACACGTATATTCGTATAGTAGGTCAGGTAAGACAGTAGAGTTGACCATATTTCATCACAAATTAATAATTAAATTATTTTTAATTATATTGTTTTTTGAAAACCCTTATTGTTTAGGTATTCAGAGGAACGTAATGAGTCCTGCCAGGGACAGTTATAACACAGAGAATGTATGAAATATTAACAAAACGAGTGAGAATTATTTTTAGCTGGTCCAGCATAGGAAAATCAACTCTCACTCGGTTTGTTTACGCTTGCGACATTCGCCCTTTTGTTGGTTCTGTTGGTTGCTTCTTCAAATATCAACAAGTCTCGTAGCAGTAAGTTCAATTCTAAATTCGATTTGTTTTTAGCTACTTAGAAAACAAGCGCAGATAAGTAGCTGGCAGAATACTTAAGGCTCAGGGACAATGGAGTATTCCACCACGCACACAAATAAAGATTTTTTGACATTAACTGTGGCCCTCGCTGAAGCTGTTTGCAGTAGGAATAATATCAACAACATCAAGTTCCAAACTCCCGGATCCTCTCCTTCACTCTTTGCTCTCCTCTGAACTCTACACATACGAGCCCCAGCAAATGCCATTCTCGTTTAGTGACGAAACCGCAAATTACTTCATGCATACGGATTTACCTACGCTCCGGAAATTTGACAGAAAACTATCCAGCTTTTTACGAGCCATAGTGGCGGACGTGTTCGTAATATTTAAACAGCATTTTTGACATTTCTCTAATACATCGCACGTTTTCTTTCCGTACATTTCCTTTAATTTTACCGTGAACGCGCGGAAAGAAAACTTGCGATGTATTACGGAAATGTCAGAAATGCTGTTCAAATATTACGAACATGTCCGCCATTATAGGGTAACCAACGTATTTTGAACCCCCTCAGCAGCTGTACATAATTTGAACACTTACAGCAAAATCAAATGCAAGTGTCCAAATTATGTATAGCTGCTGATGGGGTCCAAAATATGTTGGTTACCCTAGCTCGTAAAAAGCTGGATAGAAAAACTGCCAAATCGCCGCAACGAAGTAAAATCCCAAGTAAAATCCGCATCATGCATTGTGTCTGGGGCCTTTAGCGTGTATTTTATATTTTCATTAAATTTTTAGCACTGGGTTTTTTATTTCTTGATTTTGTACAGTCATGCCAGATTAGCGAATTTATCTCATTATGCACACAGTTAAATTTTTCAAGATTGCATGGAAATATGCAAAATATTCACAACTGTTTATTTATAATTGCACTAGAATAAATAAAGTTTGAATTGTCACTTCCGGTATTTAGATAGGAATTACTTTGTCACCCATTTCCACAAGATTAAATTAAAAGATAAAATTTTTATCGTAATTCTACGTTCGGGTTAAAAACTGGCATCTCTGTCAATATCGAATCGAATATGTCATTTTGGAAAAAAAAAGTTTTGACGTTTCCCTCAAAATATAAGTCAAGTGAAAATCATCGCCTTCGTCATTAACTGAAGAAATTAAAAAGCGATTTGTATAGTTTCAATTGAAAATTTTGACTCTTAGTTTTTCTCAATGAACTTCAATGTTTTGCCCGTGCTTAATATAACGTCACTCCTGTCGGAATATCTGCGCAGTTTCGGTTTGCCGTCGTTTTTCTCCGGCTTAGAACCATCCGATTCGCCAATACCTGCACTTGGCCAAGACGAAGACGACGGCTCCGCGGAAACGGTAGGTGCAGCTACGGATCATTTATCCCTGCAGCAGCGGCAGTACTTGAACGTGAACGTTCTCGCAAACTTTTGGTGCATATTGCAAGAGGTAGCCGAACTGCTCTGGATACAAATTGCTAACGTTGGACGTCTGCTAGAATTTACCGACTTCCAGCTTCACATCGGAAAAACCTTTCTGATTATTCTTTTCGTAAATCTGCTGTTGATTGCTTTCTACTGGAGAAAGTACGGCAGCATAATCACCGATCGCTTCATTCGTCCCAGTGAGTATTTATCGATTTTCATTATGTGGATTGTCTCATGTTCATGGTGATTCACTCACAGATAATAAGTCAAACTGCTACCTGTTTGCTTGTTCCTTTTTCAGGTACAGCCAAAGAAATTGAAGAACTCAAGCTGTCCGTAGCTCGTCTGAAGCTTCCGAAAGAACACAGTCCTCGGATCTAAACGATGAACAATCCAAAAAATAAAATTAAAAATTTCTTCGCCAAGCAGAAACTAAAATTCGGCAGCCATGGTCCGGGTCGTAAGCTTAACTCTGAAGCACCACCACCACCACCAAAGGTACCATCGAAATCATCCGGATCTACGTCTAAAGATGTCTACATTCCTCCGAAGCGCAAGGAACTGTCGGCTGAAGCGAAAGCAGCAGCGGAAGCAGCGCTAGCTCGGGTTCAAAGTCGCGACAAGAAAGAATTCAACACTTCGTTGGCCGCTATTCAGGCACAGGTTAGACGCGAGCTTGAAGCTGAACGTAAGGCGAAGGAATATGCCGCGCAGGGAACCAGTGCGGGAGCTAGTGGCGATAATCCGGCAGAAATGTCCGACGATGAACGGAAGGATCTTGCCGTACAGGGAGTCTACTTCCGTTGTCCCTTAATTAGCGACGAAGTTTTACCCCGAAAAGAATGGAAAGGTAAAATCAAGGAATTTTTGTACGAGCAGTTGGAAAACGAAAAAGGTCTATCGGCTTGCCTAATAATCTATAACTGCAATATCAAGGAAAAAGTGGATGTCTGTGTGGAAACGCTGATTAAATGTTTGGAAAATATTTTACACCACCCGAACGAAGAGAAGTACAAGAAAATTCGTATGAGTAATCGGATGTTTTGTGATAAAATAAAAGTATGTGAAGGGGCGTTGGATTTCTTACACGCAGCTGGTTTCGCTGAAATACCAATTGACGACGAGCCTCATTTGATCTGGTCCGAGGAGTATTTGGAGCCGGGAAATACGCTGGAAAGTTTGCTAGATGCCTTGAAGTGTTCGGAACCATTCCACCTGGAATTGGACCGCAACATTCAAGTGTTGCTACCGTCGCAAGTGCAAAAGACTAACCTTCCGCCTGATTTTTTCCGAATCTCGCTGGAAGAACTCAAGCGAGAACAGCAACTAAGGTCGGAAGCACTGGAGCAGTCGCAAATCCTCAAAACCAAAGCCATGCGCGAGAAGGAAGAGCTTCGCATCGTGAATCGTTACAAATTTTCGCTCATACGCGTTCGCTTTCCGAACGGTGTGTACCTGCAGGGAACGTTTAACGTGTACGAAAAGCTTTCGCAGGTGTACGAATTCGTACAGTCCTGTCTAATGCACGAATCTGCTGAATTTTTAATTGTTTCTCCCACCGGCCAGCGATTCTCGGACGCGGATCTGGACAAGTCGCTGTTCGATTTACGGCTGGTGCCGACAATCGTTTTCAACTTCAGCTATGAGAACGAGTCTCGTCAGCTAGCGGACTACTTAAAGGAGGAGCTGATGCTTCTGATTCAATCCTTTTAATAAACGTTTGCGTTTATTTTTTGTTAAAAGTTTTCTTTTTTGTTGCGTCATACGTTTTTCGTTATGTCGTCTGTCCTGCTATCCTGCTTCAATTTATTTATACATATGATAATATATATTAGCTGCGACGATGTAATGAATTGTGATCAATGAAATAAATACCTATCTCTAATTGTGAAAACGGACTTTTATCACTTCATTTCGCATTCATTTCACATTCATTTTTATCTTGTCTATATGGTAAGATGGTAATCCTGGATTTGGAGCATTTTCGTAGGATAACTATCCGACATTATTGTAGCAGTAAAGCTATGCGAGTTTATGGGCCATTCTCAGCTAACTCTCTACGGTCGATGGTATCATTTACAGCTTTGTAGTCGATGAACAAATGATGCGAGGAATCTCTGTATTCACGAGCTTTGTGGAGGATTTGCCGCAGGGTAAATATTTGGTCTGTCGTTGACCGTCCTTCATCGAAGTGATTGCTCGATAATTCTCACATTCCAGCTCGTCACTTTTTTGTAGATTTGGCATATAACCACATCCTTCGACCCCTCTAGTAGCTGTTCTGTATCTTAAATTTTTCCAACTATCCGGTGCAGATTGGTGGCCTGCTTTTCCTGATCCATCTTAATAAGCTCCGCTTTGATGCCATCCTTCCCCGGCGATTTATTGCTCTTCAGTTGTTTAATGTCCTCTTTGACTTCGTCTATCGTTGTTGGCGCTGGTACCTTTGCTACATGTGGCGCATCGTCTAAGTTACTTTTCCCGCTACCACGACTCTTTAGCTTGGCGCCATTCAGGTCCTGTTACACTTTTCGGCCCCGTGACGACGTCAAGATATTGCCATTCTTATCCTGACACATTTCGGGTCGCGGCACAAAACCTTTCCAGTTTCTGGCAGAACTTTCGGGTTTCTTAAAAGCGATTCAGCAGCTCCCGCTTTGCATACTTCTGCTCTTCCAGGCAGCGCTATTTTTTCGCGGAAGATTTGGATTCGCTCGCATCTTTTTCTGTCTGTGTCTTTGCACCTTCCAACGTGTGATATTCGGCATCTTTGCCGCACGCGCAGCACCACCCTTCTACAATCATCGCCAGACCAGTCGTTCCACCAATTCCGTTTCACGTGTTCGATAATGTTCTCCGCGATGCTGTTGAGAGCTCTTTTGATGGTATTCCAAGAGTCCAGGTTGAAAACTACCAATCTGCGGGTAGTCAAACTCGTCCCACGTGGTAGAGACACAGAATCCCTCACATTTGTGTCATATAAAATCTATATATGTAAGTCTTTCGTACTGCCGCCCAGTTACCCAAGTAACCAAAAGTTCCGATAAAAGGGGATTTTTGGCTTAATCAGCCAACGAAATGATCATGAATAGAACTCTAATCAACTTCATTTTTAAGTAATTAACCGTACTTTCAAGTTCGTATTTGATGTTTAAACTTCGAAGGGAATACAAAGTAACTTCTAACGGAACTAGAAAGTTCGCAAAAAGTTCACTTAAGTCACTATATAGAACACTGTTCAGCCCAAAAAGAAACACCAATAATTTTCAAAATAAAAAAGTTTGGGGGAATATTTTCCCATTTCTTCCTGTTTTGCAGATTCATGACATTTCTCATTAACTAAGGTTAATTTCGGTTAATAATCGACTGTTTTTTTATAAATATTAATTTATTGTAACTTACCACATAAACCTCGGGGATTTGAACTCGAGTACTTCTTTTCGGTAACTTAGTCGCATACCACTGCTCAGTTGCTGGAATATGCGATTTGCATCGTTTTTACTCGATGTGCTAATTTCTCATTTATCACAGCCCCGAAACGAACTTACACTTAAGAACAACTCATCGGCAAAGTTCATGTCACTAGCGGCGTCAGAGATGGCGCAATGCATCAGGATAGGCATGCAACGAGGAACGCTCGGGTTTAAATCCAGCAGCGGTCGGTGTTAGTTAGGCTTTTTTAATAAATAGTCAATCTTAATCGCATGAACCGACTTTACAAAAGTTAGGAGGAGGCGGAGGTAGAAAATGGAAAAGTATAAAAATAGAACTACAAGTGCTGTTTTATAAACTTTTGCCAAAGTTTCTTCAGAAGCTGCTTAGCGCTCTATGCAGCGAGACCGAGGCAACTTTGAAGTTCGGTTAATTACAAGTAAAGCTGCTTAGCAAGCTATACCAACATAGACATAAAGTTTGTTAACCTTCCTTAGACACCATTATCCGAACTCTAAGTTACTTTCAAGTTGTATGTTGAACTTTCAAGCTGAGTGTTGGACTTTTAAGTTGCAACAGATACTAACGGTACTTTAATGAGAATAAAGTTCGGTTTACAAATGTAGTGTCTGGTTGTTCAGCAAGAAAGTTCTGCGGAACTAAATTTGAACCAAATATGAACTTTCAAGTTTGTTTCTTAAGTGAAATTCGAACTTTTGGTTGCTTGGGTAGCTTCCAGGTACGATGCCGGTCTGACAAGCCAGTCGTCATATGTTCGAATCTCGGCTAGGCGGTCCTGCTGGATAGAGTCAGTAGGATTTTTGCACTAGCCCCGTAACTGTCCTGTACTCTAATAGCCGGCCGCGAAGTTGTCGATAAAGAAGGATCAAATCTTAAAAAGACGTTTAAGCCCACAGCTTTGCTTTCGTATTGGAAATGAGGTTAAGCGCGGTCAGGCGCTTTTTCAAGAGCAGAAAAAATGTTCAGTCAATACCGCTGGAAATGTATCTCGATGGTAACACGAGCAAAGACGCTGAAGGTTCTGTCGAACTTTGCGCCGTTTTTTTTAATAAGTCTACAGCGTCACTCTCCGCCTGTTTCGCCGGAGTTGTTGAATTCTCTGTCGTCGTATGATATACACATGCCACGTCCGACATTTACCGCAGCTCAGTTTACCAACTTACTGAAGTCACTTTACCCGTCCAAAGGTCCTGGACCAGACAGACTACCTCCCGTATTTATTCGTCGATGCGCCGATGTGCGTGGATCACCAGTAGCCGTATTTTCAACCTGTCGCTATCGGAGAAAGTTTTTCCGGAAGCATGGAAGCTATCTACCGTTACACCCATTTTAAAAACCGGAAATGCCCACGACATTAAAATAAATTACCGACCGATTTCGATTCTCTGTTGTCTGGCAAAAACGCTCGAACTTGTGATCCTCGAGAAATTGTATTCTGCTGCCATAATAAGTGAGTACCAACACGACTTTGTGAAAAAATCAAATGCATTCGATAAAGTGCCCCATGAACTAACACTGAAAAAGTTGGAAAAGCTTGGTTTTCCTCACTGGCTCATCTCGTGATTGCAATCATACCTATACGACAGATCTGACAGGTCGGTAGAGTCAGGCAGTTTTTCAACACCATCTGGTGTGCCGCAAGGTAGTCATCTTGGCCCCTTAATTTTCATTTTATTCATAAATGATTTGAGCAACCGTCCTAACTCTCACCATCTCATGTACGCTGACGACTTCAGAATATAGCAAGACTCTGACAATGTAGCTAGTTGGTGTGTCTTAAATGGCATGGAAATGAATGGGACGAAGTGCAAAATAATAAGTTTTACGAAAGCGCGAACGCATCTGAACTATGATTACAAAGTAAACGGTCACAGCCTGGATCGTGTTACGTCGATAAACGATTTGGGAGTGACAAAGAACAGCGAGATTTGTTTTAACGAGCACATCACTGTGACAACCTCCAAAGCATTCGCCGTGCTCGGTTTTTTCCGTCGTAATGTCCGTGAATTCCACGACGTGTACGCCCTGAAGACACTGTACTGCTGTCTTGTGAGGAGCATTCTTGAATACGCTGTACAAGTCTCGACACCTTATCATGCAAGCCAGATCGCTCGCATTGAAAGGGTTCAACGTTGTTTCGTTCGTTTCGCACTACGACGACTGCCCTGGAATGGACCACAGAGGTTGCCGGATTGACTGTCCAGAACTTCTACGACTGCCAAACTTTTTCGTTTCAACGCATCGCTTTTGCCAACGTTTGCTATTCCCAAATGTTAGACATATAGAACAGTGTTTGGTCAAAATCATCCGCTGGAGAAGTGTTTTAGTCTGTTGAATTATTTAGATGTGTTTGACTTTCAAGCTAGTAGACATCATTTTAAAAGTAGTGTAAGACAATTCGCTAGGTCCGGGGTATGAAATGGGAAAGGCAATGAAAAAGCATCCAAAATAGCTTTAGTCATCCCAAGTTCCTACCTAGCACCTTCACATGGTCATACCCGGTAATGCTCGAAGCTAGGGGGTGCGGTGCTGAGGTAAGTTAAAATTTGATTCTGAATTCGTTATACATCCATATGTATAGGGAATCTTTCCAATGAATCGTCGGGCTTATGCCAAGGACAGCTTTCGAGATTAATTTGCTATTTATCCACTTCGCTAAGGACATGAGCACCATCGGTTCATGGCAAAACATCCAGGACCACTCTATCCAGTCGTGGCTGTCCCAAACGATCGGATTTCAAACGTTACGAATCCTCTACAAACGGACTCCAACTCCAAGGCACAAATCTTCCACATGATTGTGAGGAACGTGCTGCTCGAGCCAAAGCCTGAACTGTCGTACACCGGTGTTGCCTCCGGAGTACCCGCCGGTACTCCTTTCACGACAGAAGACCTCGTCAAGCTCAACTCGGAGGTTATTGCCATCAAGCGTTCCCGTAAGACTTTAGCTGAACAGCTGTAAGCTGTAAACTCCATCGTCAGCAGATATGGACCGTGAAGCTCTCTCCATAGTTAATTGAAACGCTTGTTCTCTGAAGAGTAAACATATCGAGCTGCTCGATTTCCTTAACGTAAAGGAGGACAACATCACAGTCATTAAGGAAACCCATCTCAAGCCGAAGCTAGCGTTCACCTTTCCGGCTTTTGAGACTCGACCGAACTAGCATACGGGGAAGTGGTGCAGCCGTCGTTGTGAGGCGTAACGTAAAATGCCGCTAACTTTCGAGCTTCACCCTGAAAGTCATCGGGGCCACTAAGGTCGTGGTCAATACGTCGATGGGTCCAATTAACATACCTGCGGCTTACTGCCTCAAACAAACCAGAGCCCGGGATGTGACTGCCGCTCATTTACGATCCGATTTGGCAAAATTGACTCAGCGGCGGGCGAAGAAAATCATTACCGGTGACCTTAGTGCTCGGCATGAAGTGTGGAGCAACCATCAGAAATCAGAATGGGATCATCTTGGCGGAAGATTTCGTGGCCGAACACTACATCATTTTGGCACCGGACAGTCCGACTAGAATCTCTAGATCGGGGGTCCATTCTATATTGGACATCTTTATGACAAACGTGACCAACTTTGCAGTACCAGAGGTCTTCGAAGAGCTATCGAAGAAGCTGCCTCTATCGATACCGCGAACAGTCAAAACTACCATCGAGCTAACTGGGTCGAGTTTCAACGTATCGTAGATGACAACATCGATTCCGAACAGCCTTTGAGTCTCTCTCTAGGGCTATCCAGGAGCAGATTCAGGAGCTAAGAAACAAGGAATTCCAACAAAAACACCAGCAAATTCTACCACAATTTGGACTAAAGTTCTCAAGAAGAGGCCAATGTCTAACCCTCCTCTTATCTCTTCTGGGGATTCAGGCGATGGAATTCTACTGATCACTCCAAGAGAAAAAACCGACGTCAGCAGTTTGTAATATCTCACAATCTGGAATAGAATATTGTCAACCCACAGGAGTACTCTGTTTCCGAGAGGGTCGCCGAGGTTGATGGGTTCATCGGTTGATGAGCCAGTTTGGTATCCGAGGAAGAAAAAATCACCGCTGACAAGCTGAATATTGAGCTCAAGCACTTGAGCTACGGCTCATTTGATTTTGTAGCAAACCTATTCAACAGGTGCTGGGAGCTCATCTACTTCCAAATCCAAAGCCGGATGCTCTCTTTCGCTGATGAGAACACCCGGACGAACCTAAAAGATTCGCACAGATTCTCTGGGATTTCTCGCACTGGAATCGTGTATAGGAATCCTACATAAAATTCGTACAAAATGCCTTGCTTCTAGAACCAGGAGTCTTGTATGAGAATCAGGGCCTTTAATTATCACCGAATTTCAAACAAAACAGAAAATCTTTTTTCTTAGCATACATTGTTTTTTGTGCCTCTGAGTTTCGTATGTACAACTGCACAGTGATTTTCATCATAGTATACAAGTTCAATATATCGTGAAAATAGAACAGGAGAAAGTGATTTTCAAATCCAGAAGGTGATATTCACTTCAGGAAAAAAACAATTTTAAATGCAGTAAATGAAAAGAAAAATCTTATGTCCAACAGCTGAACGCAATAGATGCTAAATAACAACATAAATTTTTTTTATTGATTTTCACTGCTCAAACGTGAATATCAGTTTGTTACAATATCACAGGGCGCTGATATTGTGTATTCTCGTGCATGAAGTTCATGCTTGCTGCATTTAGTTATTATGTACGTTTGATCAAAGCAAGCAGATTTTCAATGCAAGGTAGACTGATAATCCAGAAGTTTGAACGCTATGCTGATGAATATTAACAGCACTGATGAGAATACAAAGGTGAATACACAGGATACCTATAACTCAGTAAAGAAATCCTCTTTACTATGAAATAGGAATCCTCCAATATAACCCAGCGAAACAAGTTGATATCCAAGACGACAGCAATGGTGCTCTTGGATATCGAAAAGGCATTCGACAATGTGTGGCACGATGATCTGGTGTTCAAGTTGCATCGATACAATTTCCCCATGTATCTTATCAAGATCACCAGAAGCTGTCTGTCTGGTAGAGCATTCCAAGTATCTCTGTCTAAATAGTGTATGTTCGCAAGCACTTAACATTCCTGCAGGTGTGCCTCAAGGAAGTATCCTGGGGCCTATTCTGTATATTTTTTTTCGTGTTGGGGACTTACCACCGCGACCATTATTTTGACCTATTGCGGTGTGTCCTCTTTTAATTTATGCCAGGTCGCATCAGTGAGCTATCAAAGTTTGATGAACGACCTCAACTACTGTCGGCATTTATCCCAATCAGGTTATGCATTTCGTATGAAATTCATCACCTGATTAGGAGCAGCATTCCAAATATCGCAGGGCTGAGTCAGCCCCTTATCAAGATATCTACGTCGTTTATGATATAGTGCAACACAATCGTACAACAAATGTTCGAAGCTTTCAATCTCATGATTACAAAAGCGACAGTTAGCTTCATTAAGTTTACCGATGAGTTTCAGGTGGTACTTACAAGGACAATGTCCTGTTATCAAACCGGTGTATGTGCTCAAGTCGGATTTTGAAAGGTTTAATAGTTTTTGTGATTGAAGAGCATTTGGCTCTATAAAACGTTTCGATTGCCGGGCATTCGAGGTATTCTGTGTAATATTTATACATCTGATATCCCTGCTCTCCCAGAGAGTGGTGTATTGTCTCAGTTTGCGGAGGACACACCAATTATGCACGCGGGTCGCGTCATATTTACGTGCCCTTACATGCAAGCTCTAGAGGTCTGGATGCTCTAACAGAATGTTTTACGGGCTGAAGAATTGTGAACAATGCGTCTAAAACCTAGGCAATCCTATTCACGCATTCGAAGTCTCTGAAGATGGTTACGGCTGTGAATGTAAGAGTTCGGCTCAGCGACTCTATCATCCAGTGGTCTGATGAGGTCGATCCTCATTCGGTCGTTGTATCCGATGATATGCAGAACATCCGAACAGAGCTAGGACATAGTTCCGTAGGAATGAAAAAGTACATTTGGGTCATTTTGGCTTTTACGTCAACTATGAAACCAGGGAAAGTGCCACCCTGGACGAGAAATAGCGAAATGCATAAGCTTTCGAGTTGTTAGGTTTAGCTGGGTTATCAAACAAATGTACACAACATTGACAAGTTAAAATATCTAGGAAAACCTCACACAAAGCATAAACACAAAGTATAAACAACACATATCAACAAAGATGATGTGTGTATGTGTATAACCTATCTATCTCCCACTGTCCTGCAGTGATATTATGAAAAAAAAGCTAACTGCATTGATGGTTAGTCTGTGCAATTATCTTAGTTTCGGGTTATAGATGGTGTTAGCTCTACTGACTATCCAAAGACCCATGAAGAATGGCTGAGTACTTACAGCGCATTCCGGAATCATTTTCTAGTCAGCAAGCCCCGCCAGAAGGTAATACTAGAATCATATGGATTACACTATTACATTCCGACTTTCAACTCGTTTGGTATGTTATTACCAAAAGAGTCGACCCGTATATAGCGACGTGTAGAAAAATTCGACTTGAAACGATCTTACCAAATTGCTGATTGGGTCCATATTACATTTTCCTACTTATCGCGTCATTTGAGTTTCCATCAGTGTGTCTAACATCCAAAAATTAAATTAATTTTTCCATCTGATATCCATGTGCATTATTTAAACTTATTAAGGACAAATTTCTACTGCATAGGTGCTTGATGAGCTAAAACAAAACAAATAATTAAATTAACATATTAGGTTTACCCGATAACTAGGCTGTGCGGCTCAACCGTCTGCCCATAATCTCAGTTTTAAGATCAGGCATCCGGGAACCACGCAGCATCGCATCTCCTAGCTTAGCTACTCAATAGAGTGTATTACCGGGTATGGTCGCGTAGAGGCGCTAGGGAGCAATTTGGGCTGGCGAAAGCTATGTTGGACGCTTTCTCGTTTGCCTACCCCATTTCATACCCAAAACATATCAACAAAGATGATAAGCAAAAATTTGCTGAACACTCAAATTGTACAATAATTTCTTAAAATAACAAAAGAAAATAAACATAAATTTAGTCGAAAACAAAAGTCAAGGCTCTGTGATGGAAGCGTTGGATAACTATTTTGTAACTCAAATGATTTTCCGGTACGAAAAGTTCAAATTTTGCGAAATGTTTTTTAACCCAAATGAACAGCTGGTTCCCTTTCTTTACCGAATGCAAACCCTAGCGGGGTTGCGTAATTTCGGTGATCAAACAAATGAGATGATAATGGCTCAAATGGTATCCATGACTCAGTTCAGCACGACGACAACCGTACAAAATTATTAATTGATAGAGCGATACAAAATGAATCATTGGAAACGGGGAATTCACAAGCTAAAAACCAATCAAGCGGGCCGGAACCAAAAAAGGGCTGAGTCCTATAAAGGAAAGCAAAGCCTGGGTGCTAATTTCGTTATCGAAATTTGACCTTCTGTTTTTATACGACAGATTTCGCAACCAGCTGTTAGAATACAGGACAGTGCGGGGGCTTAGTGCTACGATCCTATTGACTTCTAACAGCGTCTCCCAGCCGAGATTCGAACATACGACGACTGGCTTATTAGACCAGCGTCTTACCTCGAGGCCAACTGGGAGGCAAAGGAACCGTGCCCAAGCAAACATTATTCTAAAACTGATGCTTGCTAAGCTGAAACTTTGCAAATAAATTGCAAACGTCTGTGGAAAACGCAGAAAAAATCAAGCTGATTTTTTTCGCGTGAGAGTCTAAAAAGGTGGAATCTCCGCAATACTAGTAAAGGAATGATATAAACTCTCTTTCTATATTTAATTAATTTGACCTTTTTGTTAGAAAGTTTTGAAGAGATTCTCAATGCACTGATTTGATTCCAAAAGAAATATATTAACGAGTTGATTCTATTTCAAACATTTCCGCGGTCTAACGTCATTGAAATTAAATCAAAGTTTATTGTGCTAATTTTTTTTAATTACCAATCTGACACCATAATTTATTGTTTTGATCGAATAAAACTTCCAAGGTTAGAATGATTTCGCAACACAACAGTGAAAGCAGATAATACAATATCAACGGAATCGCAGGATTTTTGACGAGCATTTGTTTTCACCGCACCAAGAAAAGCATGCGTTAATTCGTGCTATTTACAGAAGAAATTGTAAAAAATAAAGATCTCTGCGGAAAGTACTGTACGGGGAAGATCCACAAAAGTCATTCTGGCTAGAAAATAAGATTTTCAAAAAAAAAACAGAAATGAGAAATGCAATCAAATTGCATACCAACCGGTAAAGCTTTCCCGAATATTATTGCACTACAGAATTATATCACTGGCCATCAGATGAGTGAGTAAACAGCAATCGCGAAGGCTATCCGCCGTACTCCGTTACTCCGGCCGACCGGTCTCACCGTCAGCGCATTACAATCAACCTCCACCGGCTCCAAAGCCTACGTGATTACATAGAGCATCAGCAATGAAGGATCCCCATCCATACACACGTTTCTTCAGCACTTTCTTCTCGCGAATTTCCACCGACTCGGCCGGCTATTTACATCAGCTAACAACTGCAGTTAAAAACCTTTACCTTTTGCCGGGTTTTGCTAATGCAGTGGACAAATAGTAACTTGATTCGCCGATTGATCTTAGAGGATTACCATTTCAATTATGATAATCAACAGTTTTGTGATCAACAGATGTGTCATCATTGTGACGACACTCGGCAGTCAATATTTTCGCTATCCAGTTCAGATGAATGCTGTTGATAAGTGCCATTGTTTGTTCATCTATTTTAGGTCGAACGATCAAATTAGCTTGACTGTGATTATTAAAGGAAGATTTAATTATTCTATTGCGAAAAATTAACAAAACTGAAGGATCAAGAAAACTAAACATCGCTTGACGACCGACTGTTGAGAACGGTCATGCTTTGAAGTTTTGTCTATACAAGGCTTGTTGCCGTACATAGGAAACTTTGCAAAATTTTAAGCAGGTTACGGTTTATTTTTGGAAAAGCCGGCCAAATGTACTAAATTCAATTTTTTTTTCTTCTTTGAGGTATCGGGTTTGTGAGGCAGGAATGATACACCCATTTGTCATTGGTGTTTACAAGAGACGAGATGGTGCACGCTGCCATCGCATGGACGTTTCCATGGTCTTACACCGACGACAGGCACTCACTCACTGTCGTGAAATTCGGTGTGGTATTTCAGGCCAAATGTCTCTTTGAAAGTAAAGCATATTAAAAGAATTGTTTTAAAATTCAAAACTATTTGAATTTTATTGAAAAATTATGCAAAATTGTATAATAATCAATAGATTTCGAATACATGCATTACTTTCTTCTTTTGTTTTGGTTTCACTCGTTTTACCTGTGTTGAAGCAGAGAACCTTCTTCCACAATCACCAGCATTACGGTGATTATGGGTTTGTGTTTGTTGCACAGTCCATATTCCGTACATATATCGTTTATATTCGAGGTAGCAGTCGCTTTCGAGCCTAACGTAAATAAAAACAATGTGGGGTAAAATACATTTTTGTCGTACAATATGACCAGTGATGACTATTTAGGATTGAAACGCACAAGTTTTGCAATGAAACGCTCTTCGCGATTATCATACCAAAAAAAATATTTTGTCAGTTTTTTATACAAAACCACCAAATGAATTCATTTTTTATCAGTTGCTTATAGTTTTTACTTCCACTAAGAGTTAAATCACCAGACCGCAGTTGCACATCCTCTGGAGATTGGCGGTGATATCGTGATTTTAAGATTTTTGAATGATTTTAGCACGTTTAGATAATTTACATAAAACCGCTTACCAGTTGACGAGCAACCTACGTTATCTTGCTCAAAACTTGTCAAATATTTGTCATTGGCCGCACTACTTTCGGTTAAACAGAAAATAATAAAGAATATGCTGATTTGAATTGATTTGAAGTGAAGTGTCTTTCAAATAGTCAGTTAATAGTAATGAAGAATTAAAGTCCATTAATTAGATAACGTCATCTGTACCTTGCAAATTTTCTTAGATTTTTACTTTTCACTAACTTCAAATTCAAATGTAACCTGTTTTTGGATAAAACCGTCGCTCTTGAGTGCGATTGTTTCTTCACTCTGAGAATTACTCCTTTATGTCATATGCCCAAATATTCCGTCTACCTTGTTTTCATCAAGACTTCCGTTTCGAATAAATTATTTCGAAATGATCGCTTGTAAAGAAGAGACGATTACTCTTTATTACGAACACATTTTACGTTCAGGACATCAAATTCATCTAGGTTCACCTGTTACGTTCAACAATCTTCTTGCTGTTTGTGGTTGATTTTTGACTATCTCTTGCGAGTTAGTGTGCGGAATCCCAAATAAACAGGTAGTAATACATTGTTTTCGGAAGACCCTGTTACGGAATTACAGATTTCCGATACGCTTCCGAAATCTGAAATCGCTTGATTGGTTTTTCTCAATATTAAGTCCAATGTCCAATGAAATAACGCAAGTCGTCTACATCGATGCTACTCACTATAGTGTACAGGCGTAATTGCTCTAGGATTATCTTCACAAATCACATAAACACAATTTATTGGGTTTCCGCCAAGAAATATGATGAATTAAAAACTGTTGTCCAAAAACGTACATTTTTCAGCTGCTGAAGGCAATCGCCACCTCGCTACTAACGAATTCATCACATTTTTCAGCACTGATTACAACCACTCTAAAAGTCAAGCACTCAATTGTCACATACCATATTATTCAGTCTCTTTTGACGTAGGACTACGTCTTTGTTTACTATACTGGGACTGGGTAGCACTTTGTGAAAACAAAAATAGAAGTGTAACGTTTGAATGAAAGATTTCAAATGCTAATAACTACTAAACTACTGAACGAAACTGAACAATTTAAATGTCGTTGGATAGATAAAATGACCAGTAATTTTATAGGGGGTGAGATAGCAAACTTGAGGAACGTGTTAGAGAGTCCTATACAAATGAAACACAAATTTCCTCAAAACTTGAACTAATCAAGCAAATGGAACCAAATTTGGCAAATGGGGGTTTCAGAAGGCAGGATTTTTTCGGTGTACTGAATTGAATCTGAATATTTCGCTCTTCTCTTTTAAACATTCACTTAAACAATGGCACTCACAGATTCTTATAAACATACATATGCCAGAAATGCAGTTTACATTAGTCTATGATCTGATGATCTGATATAGTCCTACGTCGTTCTTTCGTACAACCCTTAGGGCTGTATACCTTGTAGTTTTTTTCTATTATCTAAGGCTTTGTCACTAGCCGAAAGTTTTATTATTTTCTAACAAAACTGAAAACAAATTCTGAATTGACGGAAACTGTTCACCACTAGCAGCAGCTGTAGCACAACTGATGAACTATCGTGTTGCCAAGACACTGTTTCGGTTCTGGAAATAAGAATTTTAAGTTTGAAATTAACTGAAACCTCCTATGGTGAAAACGTGGTTCAATACTTTCAAGAGAAATGTATGTTCATAATTAATTTTTCTTTATTAAAAACAACACAAAAGACAGCTTTTTCAATAATTTTCGAAAATTTTCTCAGTGATTTAATAAAGCAACGATGTGTTTCAATGTTATTTGCTTTGACAACACTGTTCTGAGTCGGATCGCTTGTACTGCTATATGTTTGCCTCTTTTGTTCTCCCACCATCCTTATGAACAGCGAGTGAGACGTCAAACTCGCAGTTTCCCATAAGAACACCAGAGAATAAAAGAGACGACGAATACCGTTTGCCGAACGGTGCGGTGAGTGTATGCCCCGATAAACAATTTAGACAGATGGCATTTTACGCATCTATGCCGATACGCTATGCCGATTACGCATCAGATGCCGATTAGTAGGTCGCGGATAGGAACGCGAACTTACTGAATAGGGGGAAAAGTTCGAGGGATTTTTTAAGGGACGTAAAAAAATTCAGATTTCAGGATTGCTTAAAAAAGCACCTTGCGGGTGAAAATGGGTTCGGTCTGTTCAAAATTAGTTCCGCCGCTCCAACTTTAAAAGCGAAAAATCAAAAGTATAGCTCAACAATAGTGTCTTCCAATGGTAACAGCTTGAAGAACTAAAGATAGCAAGAAGATTGGTATGCTGATATCCCCCACTTAGTCAACCCATCGCTTGTAATAAGGTAAAACAATCAGTGACCCGCTTAGACTGCTTAAAACTAGTTCTTTACCCTATGTACCGGATAGTAACGGTTTCACCTCGATTCAAAAATTTCCTTCGTAAAAACTTGGAATGGAATGAAAATAAGCTTTGAAGATAACCCACATACGAAGCAACGTTTATGTGTTGAGAGAACTCTCGAGAACGGCAGTATAATCGATTCCGGAGGGGGGTTTTCATTTATTTTTTTGGCGGGATAATAGGATGGATCGATATCAGTCCGTTACACGATGCCTGCTTGCTGTACGATCTGTTTTATATGTAAAATAATCTGTGATATTTATCGCATAATACACTGCCAATTTCCAATTGTTTTCTTAACGACTGTGAATAGCTTGCCTCATCGAACTCCGCTTTCAATTTTCTCGGATGTTCACGAGAGCTTCAAAGAAAATCACCTCGCAATTGGAACATTTTCGGTACTTTCAATTTCAATCCGAGTTATGAGTATTAATTATTACTACGAAAAGCTGCGAGCATTTCTAATTTCACTTACATCTTCTAGCAGCACAGAACCGAGGTGGCTGTATAAAGAATTCCTCTCCACTGTACTCGGTTTTGGGCTACTCGTCGTCAATTGGTTGTGGGTCTCGACAAACGCCAGTCAGCTGACTGGTCGAGCCATATGGTATGTTGGGTTCCTGATGCTGATAGATTTCTTACAGAGAACGGATTTCACTGTATAGACATCCGGCATACTTGCGACGTGGCCGGCCCGCCGTAATCTTCCTCCAACTTTCACTAATTAGCACCTGAAATTCGCGGTTCATTTCATACGCCTGTGCCACTCTCCGCTTTCCGTTTACGCTCCTTCCGCGACACATTTCGTTCAAATACGACAAGTGCACGTATGTAATCCGTAAACAAAGTTACAGTTTCAAATGCGCAGAGGACTACTGGTTTGATTAGCGTTCTGTACATCGGCAGCTTTGTGCGGTTACGTATGCGCCGTGATCGAAGCGTCTTGCGAAGCAACACGTTGTTGGGTTGATTTCCACCTGAAATGCGTCGTAGAATCTCCTTGCTCATATTATTGTCTGTGGTGACCACATATTCTAAATATATGAATTCATCAACCACTCCCAATTCGTAGTCGTCAATAGTCGCTGTCCGTGGGTCGATGATAATCTTAAAATTGGCGAAGTGAAACTTATTGACTTCTCGGATGATACACCATCAGAATCCGCTATTGCCGATGATCTGATTGTCGTTAAAGAGGCCCATTTAGTGGGAGTAAAATGCGCAGCACATGGCATTCAGTTTTCTGTGTATGACGTATTAAAGAAAAAACTAGTGGCCAATTTTTTGTCCGAAGTTCGCAAACTAGTTGAAGTTCTTCATATACAACCTTACATTAGTTCGTGTAAAGCGGACAAGTCAAGGAATCTTCCAATTCTCGATGGAGAAACAAGGTGAAATTCGGCCCATGTTCCAATCCAGCATTCCTGGCAGCTATGATTGTGGAACGAAGGCTTCAAGATTTTGATTCACGAGTTCCGTCACCGGACCAGCAAAAACTGCTATCGTAAGTACTAGATTCTGTGCATTCACTCATTGAGGAAGTAACGCCATCAACATTCAGTGGTGTCACGAATTTGAGCCGTGTGGAAAGGCTTCTGGTAGTAAGTCGGCAATCAAAGCCGATAGAACCCAATGACATAGAGAAACGAGTAAGAAGAATTCCATCGGAGATGTATCTGCCACTAAACGCTGATGTTATTGATTTTTGAGGTAAAACCCCGGAGACAAAAAATTACCCAAGTATCTGTAGAGCGCTGTTTTAATGGCTTGGGACAAGTGCTAACAAAGTCAAGGATGAGACTCGGTACACTTCCACTAGAGCAGATTCTCTTCGTAAAAGTGAACAACGATATTCTTGAATACGTGTACTTTCATTCTATAAAAAAAGTGACAATGCTCCCTTGTCCCAACAAGCCGAATATTCTTTACGACAACATTCTGACTTATGCAACATAATTTGATATTTGCGCTTGGGAAGTACGCCAGAAATAGTGACAAAGTCTCCTTGACCCAACAAAATTTCTTACGAACGCGATTAAACCTAATCCAACTTGATGTCTGTGTTAGGGAAGTGTGCCAGAAAAAATGAAAAAAGTTCCTTGTTCCAACAGATCGCAAATTCTTTATGGCAAGATGATTAAACCTAGACGAATTTGATAGCTATGTTGGAAAAGTGTGCTAAAGCTGTAGAGTTCGATTGCCATTTCATTGGAAGAGTAATGAAAAAAGAATGTATGTAAAATGTCTTCACCGTGGGGCAAGGGTTGGTACTAAAAGCAATCGTTGATTTCTGTAAGGTAACAGGACAGCAATAGTTTTGTTCTGGATTTAAATTGTTAAATTGTTTCCAAATGTTCATTACCCCAGACCAATTAGCTTTGATGTTTTACTATGATTTGAATCTAAAATTCAATGCATGTTTTGATCACAAACGAAGATTCGACGCAATGCGAATTGTGTACCACCATTTCAAATATTTAAAGGGTGGAATTCATAGATTGTTGTAGAAGTATCGAATTGTAGCATACACTTCGTCCTAATTATGTTCAAACTTGATATCTTTATACGAAATCTATAGAGAAGCCGTAATACAAATATTAATGGGAAGGACTGTACGTATAGGTGTATACATTCGTTGTCCTACGCCAAACCTACCGTTGTGTCCTGAGACACAAACCTTCTTACTTTTTCTCTTTTACAGTCCTATATTTCCGCTTTTCGTTCCGTTTTATCTTCTCTTCTGTAATTTTCTTGGCTTTTGCTCTCCGCGGGCACCCAGTGCTCGCAAGATCTCGATCCACCTGGTCTTGTCACCTCGCTTGCTGTGCCCCTTTTCGTCCTATTCCTACCGGATTCGATGCGAAAACCAGTTTTGCAGGATAGCTGTCCGGCATTCTAGCAACATGTTCTGCCTAACGTATCCGTACAACTTTAACCACTTTTTGAATACTGGGTTCGCCGTAGAAACGCGCGATCACGTGGCGAAGAATAACTCCAAACACCGTTCTTTTCCATGCCGCCAAAGATGGTTCTTAGCACCAGCCGTTCGAAAACTCCGACTGCTCGTAGGTCCTCTTCTAGCAGTGTCCACGTTTCATGCTCGTAAAGGACAACCGGTCTAATTAGCGTTTTGTACAGTGTGCACTCAGATTGTTCAACCGCAAGTATTTGTGGAGTCCGTACTAGTCCCGACCTCCGCTGATAATACGTCTTTTAATCTCACGGTTGGCATTGTAGTCCACTTTTGCCAGTGCGCCAAGATATATGAACTCGTCGACTACTTCGTGCTCATCCCCGTCGCTTACCACGGTGCTGCCCAAATGAGCCCTGTCGCGCTCGGTCCCGCCCGCCAGCATATACTTCTTTTTAGACGTATTTATCTTTAACCCAATCTACTCTGCTTCGCGTTTTAGTCTGTTGTACTGATCTTCCACCGCCTCAAATGTTCTGCCGACAGCATCCACGTCGTCAGCAAAGCAGATAAAACGACTGGATTCATTGAAAATCATGCCCCGCATTTCGATTCCCGCTCGTCTTATAACACCTTCAAGCGTTATGTTGAATAGCAGGGAGGAAAGACCATCTCCTTGTCGAAGTCTCCTGTGAGATTCAAATGGGTCCGACAATCCACCCGAGATTCTCACACACCATTGCATCCATCTTAGCCATGATAAGTCTAGTAAGCTTACCCGGAAAACCGTTTTCGTCCGAAATTTTCCATAGCTCTTGTCGGTTTACACTATCATATGCTGCTTTGAAATCGATGAACAGGTGATGCACTTCTGGAGAATCTGCCGCAGGGTGAATATTTGGTCCGTTGTAGACCGACCCTGAAGCCGGCCTGATAACTCCCCACAAATCTATTCGCTATTGGCGATAGTCGATGAAAGATGACTTGGGTCAGCACTTTGTAGCTATTCAGCATAGTGATCACTCGGTAGTTCTCACAATCCAGATCCAGGCAGATAACCATGTCTTTCCACTCCTCCGGTAGTCTTTCCGTATTCCAATTCTTAACAATCAGTTGATACAAACAGCGGGACACTTTGTCCGGGCCCATTCCAAAAAATTCCACTCCTAAGCCATCCTTTCCCGCTGCTTTGTTGTTCTTCAGCCGCTGGATGGCTTCTTTAACCTTATCGATGGGAGTGGCACATTTTCGTTGCTTGCTACACCAATGTGGTCACTTACCCCGCTGTCATGGTCTTTCGCCTGTACACCATTGAGGTGTTCATCGTAGTGCTGCTTCCACCTCTCGATCATGGCACGGTTGTCAGTCAAGATACCTCCATTTTTATCTATGCCCATTTCGGGCCGCGGCACAAAGCCTTTGCGAAATTCGTTGAGTCTCTGATAGAACTTCCGTGTGTCGTGAAAGCGGTACAGCTGCTCGAGTTCTTCGCACTCCTTCTCCTCTTGGTGGTGCTTCTTCTCCTTGAAGAGTCGAGTTTGCTGTCTCCGCTTCTGTTTGTATCGCTCCACATTCTGACGGGTGGCTCTACGCAACATTTGTACCCGCACTGCGTTCTTCTCAGCTGGCATTCCTCGTCAAACCATTTGTTACGTCGATTCGGTGCCACACGGCCTAGGACGTTCTCTGCTACGCTGTTAATGGTTCGGCTCGATCAAGGTATTCCAACAGTCCTCAAGAGGGGCTTCATCCAGTTCACCCTCTTCCGGCAGCACGGTTTCGAGATAATGCGTAGCTTACGACGACATCCGGTTGCCTCAGTGGGGCTAGATTATACGGTGGCGGGCGCCGGCATCGCATGTTGTTCACAACAAACAGTTTTTGACGTATCCTTACCACTACTAGGTAGTCGATAATGTTTGAAAAGTGCCGACCATCTATCAGAACGTGGTTGATTTGTGATAAAACTTAACAATAAAACTTATCGTCAGAAACGATAACCAACCCATCAAACTTATTGTAGTCCACCATAACTTTCATGATTTTATGAGATTTTACCATAAAAATGACGGGTTGTATCTTAACAATAAAAAATTTATTTTTTCGCGAACAAAAATTTTCATCTACAGTGAAAGTTATTGTCCTTTTATGGTAATTTTTTAAGCGAAAAAATAAAATATTAAAAAATCAGTAAAAAAAGAAAATTTCCTTTTCTATGCATTTATGTAGCCGCGAAAGACGGAAGAGAGGAGACGCGAAGAGAATCTCTCATTGTCACTTAGGTCTATTTGAAAATTTACCCAAGAAATATAAAAATACACATGATGCTGATGCTTTTTACCCAGCGCTCCCCGCTGTTCACCGACACACATGGCACCGAGTAGTGACTGATAGGAGTGTTCGTTCGTGTGCATCATCTGCACCGCCTCTGTTTACTCTATTCATTCATACTTCGCCAGCATAAGACTATGCGTTGCCGTGTAGCCAGAGCACAGTTGTTTTCAACTAGTCCGAGTGAACAGTTCAAGTTTTCCATTTTCGATTGCGTGTTTCCAAGCTCAGCAGTCTGGTTTCAATTTATTTGATTGCTTAAGAAACTATTTGAAGAAGAGAAGAAGACGTGCATTTGTGCTTAAAAATAGTTAGCCTGAGGTGACGTTTTTGGGTTACCCACTACACACCAGTGAAAAACAAAACCTGATCCGCTTTCGATGCTCAAATCAATCGCCAGTTTCTTGAACTACAAATCTGTCGCAAGATACCATAGAAATAGCATGAGTGATAAACTTTCATTGTGAGGGAATCCGTGTCCGAGTGAGCAAAAGCGAGTTGTTTCAATCTTTGAGGGCGTGTTTGATAAATTATCAGTAGGGCAAGACTTTCAAGAAACATGTTGTCCACAATGATCCGAGCTACTGGACCGCTGCAGGTCGCCGTCGGCCGTCAGCTGATCCGTTCGACGGAAGCGCCGAATTCGATGCAGCATTTCCGGGCCATTTCGAAAAGCAGCGAAGTCAACCATTCCGACTATATGACCATGCGAGAAAACCAGCGGCCGAAAGTGAGCCGGGACTACCAGAGTAAATTGCAGATAAGACTGAAGAAAGTGTCGAGGTAAGTGGATCAGTACATGACCTCTTTTTTTTTGTGTTGCAGAATTTCATTCAATAATACATCCCAATCACTACCGAAAAATCTGCGATAGAGTAAAGAAAGCTATGGGCTAAGTTTGTTGTCAACTTTCTAAAAAAACTGGAAATGTTATGTACCGAAAGCGATTTTTATTTTTTATCAACTTTAGATGGATCCGATTTTGCAATCAAAACAAAAAGTGTACCATAGCAGGATGGTTGATAGTCACGTCGAACGGTCCCGCGAGCACACATACAAGTTCATTTCCGCACGCAAGCAGCCGTACTGTACGCAGTTGCGCAATACGGAATACCCTCCGTAGCCGCGTGTTGTTGTGACTGACTGCCTGACTGAGTGAGGCACTCGTCGGCTCCTGTCCTGTCCTGCCTGGTGGGATCGCTTCTTTCTCAGGCTGATTTTGTTTGTCTGCGAAAGGAGTGTTCTAAAAATATCCACTCCATTCGAAAACTCGTTGTACAAAGTGCGAAGAGCGAAGGCTAACGCAACGCACGACTCGCCCGGCACAAAGTCCAAAGCACAAGGTTGGTCTTTATCATTCGTTATCCTACGATACGATAGACGAGTGGATGGAATAAAGATTTATCTTTTTCTGCATTCCATTGTCGTTTCTGTCCGTGCCGTAAGGACAAGCTGATACCGGCGACACAAATCAGGTACAGAGAAACGATAGTTTTTTTTGACCTGCTATGGGGAGGAAATTATAAAGACATTTGTTTCCACTTGATTTATCAAGTCTTGAACGTTCCGTTGCAATAGTTTGTACTGCATGCTTTACATACCGTTATAATGAAAAAGAAATTGCTTACATTCACCTACCGGCATCTCTTCGTGTAGGTTACATACATACTGCTCTTTTACAATGGACACGATAGGTTTTACGATTCCTTCCTGAACATTGCTTCGAGCAGCGGAAAGTGCTGTTGCTGCGCTAATTTTCCTCTTTTGAGTTGAGGTTGTAAATTGAAAAATTTATTCTATACTCTTGACCGATGGTTTTAAAACTGCATCTCTATCGCAGAGAAATCAAGAGATATTTTTGCAATGTTTGCATATAATAATAAAAAACTCCAATAAGCTTGCAGTTCCATGACACCTACCTAAGGTGTGCCATTCGCGGATCATTCGTTACAGTTGCGATGCATCGAACGAAAGTCATGATGTTTTCATCGTACAACGTTGCCCATTAACTCCATACGACGACGATGACGACCAACTGGGCAAACGCCACGCACTCAGCGCATGATTTCGTTATTTATTTTTCAAGCTCCTTGTTTTTATCGTCTCGTTCCTGTGTGTTTTGCCTGGTTGTTGGTGCGGTTGACTCATATGGACACGGGAATAAAAGGTGAAATGTTTGATATGTCGTTATACATCTACACCCATCTGAAAATACGGGAATCTCATCAATACAGCAGAGTTTAGTTACGGGAGACGGACATATATTGGTCCCTATATTTAGAATTCGTTTCTGGACTTGTGATTTTTAAAGAAACGACATAACTTAGCTGTAATTCTGCATAAAGATGAGATGAAACTAAGTGAAAATATGGTAGAATAGTCTTACCAACTCGAAATTATAAATTTTGCAACGTTTCTGTTTTTGGGTTTTTTTTATCAAAATGCTTATTTTCGAGTTTCAGTTTTATTTTAATCGAAGCTCAACCGGAAACTATATGCTACCTTAGCGATATCGTCAAAAATAAATGGGTTTGACCACAGAAGAGAAATGCATTGAATATTTGTGTATTTTTTAAAATTATCGCACAGTCCAAAGGGTCCAGAATTTCAATTAACTAGGCATAATGTATCCACCTGAAACAATATTTAAAAAAATAAAGGTCTGCTAATTTCCCAGAAACCTACAATGCAAATGTTTCGATTCATACACATTGCTTATTTCACAAAATCATAACTCTTGAACCAACATCATAGAGCCAACATTGGAAAAATATTACACATCTGGAAACAGTTTTCTCCAAAGAGAGGTCAGAAAAACCTAATACAAAAAAAAAATTCAAAATATCCTTTTTCTGATAATCTCTTAGCGATTAAAAATTCACGGCAGAGTTTTTCATTCATGAGTTATGGCCCATTAGCAAACAACCGATGATCGGTTGTTTGCTAATGGGCCGTCATTTGCCGTTAGTTTTTTAGCGATAAAACTCAGAAACGAAAAAAAGTAGGACTCAGTATGTCTTAGTTTCACCTTCACGTCTTGTCTCGCTCTAGGGGTACTATAAAACACCTATTGTTTTATTACTTTCTTTTGCTAGTCTACACTAGCCGAAACAAGCAACTTAAAAGCAGTGGGAATTAACAAAGGACCAGTTTGAGGAATCGAGAAAATTGGGGCTTTATGAAGCCAGTTATCCAGACTGTAGTAAGGTATACACATCTGCCACATAAGAAATGATTGCCTTCTATAAGCAGAGAGCTGAGGTGGCTCTTACCGTATCAGGAATTTCCCTCCACTGTACTAGGTCCTGGACTTACTTACTTTAACTATTTCGACAATAATCCGCTTAACGAATCCATGCCGAATTCACGAGCCTTCTCAACATTTCTCAATCTTCGGATGCCGCTCTCCAGTCGCCCCTAACACCCGCTGCTCTACCATCCACGTCAACAGTGGCCAGCCAACGGGTACTGACGCGAAGTCGTCGGCCTCTTTCGGGTTCTCTGCTGAGTATTGTTTTCACTGATCTCTCATCTGACATCCTTGCTACGTGGCCAGCCCGTTGTGGCCTGCCGTGTTTCAGTCGCTTCACAATATGCGCATCTTTGTATACAAGGTATATTTCGCGATTCACGCGCCTGCGTCAAACTGCTTTGTCTAATATGCCACCAAGAATTGATCGCAGGATCTTACGCTCAAAAACGCCAAGAGCTCGTCGGTCGTTCTCTCTCAACGTCCAAGCTTCGTGGCCGTAGAGTACCCGAGTAGCACACTTTTGACACTTCTACTTGCAGCAACTTATTTATGACTGAAATTTGTCATCGGTTGCCACAACTGTTTTGTAACAACTGTGCTAGTAGGGTACCACCGGGAGAATTTGCGTCTTATAGAGCGCTTCCTCCTTAAGATGCGTCTATGCATCTTCCATGACCCTACGGTTATCACCGATGATATTGATGTCATCCGCATACCCTAGGATCATACGAGATTTCATGATTATGGTACCGCTTCTCTCCCCGCCTGCCCTTCGAATAGCACCTTCCAATGCATTGTTGAACAACAAATACGACAGTCCGTCACCTTGCTTCAAACCATCTAACGTCACCAATGAGTCCGATATCTCGCCCGCTATCCTGACGCTTGATTTTGAACCATCAAGGGTAGCATGTATCAGCTTAATCAGTTTTGTTGAAAAAACATGTTCAAGCATAACCTGCCACAGTTCATTTCATTTAACTGAATCGTACACTGCGTTGAAGTCTATAAACAAATGATGAGTCTGCAAGTTGAATTTCCGGAATTTAACAAGGATTTGTCGCAAGGTGAACATTTGGTCCGTCGTAGAGTGTTCCTCTCGAAAACCGCACTGGTATTCGCCAACCAACGTTTCGTTCAACGACCTTAGTCTAAGAAACAGGAGATAATTTTGCATGGATAATTAAGGGGAGTAATGCCTCGACAATTGCTGCATTCGAATCGATGGCCCTTTTGTAAATAGGACATATGAGAACTTCCAACCAGTCCGTAGGTAGTTCCTCCTCAGTCCTTTAGTATAACTTGATGGATTAGACAATGCAGCCGTTCGCCCCCGACTTTCAAAAGATTGGCGGGGATGCCGTGCTTTTCAGCTGATTTTCCGTTTTCAACTCTCTGCTTTTCTAACCTCGTCCAAAGTTGGTGGATCAACAGCTTGTCCATCATCCTCAATTGTTATTCTATTTCTGTTAATCTCGGTCCTAGGCTACCCGTCACCAATTCATTGAGCGTCTCAACACACGCAAGTCAACTTCAACCTAGCCATCTAGCACGCTAGGCCTCTCTATTCCTGGTGCCGGTGGAGTTCTTGAAGAAAACGGACTTCATTACACACTTGTCCGGCATCCTTGCGACGTGGCCGTAGTCTCTTAACTTTCGCCGGATGTACGATGGGAATCTCTTCAAGCAGTACTTGCAGCTCGCGTTTCATACGTCTACACCACTCTCCGCTATCCGTTTGTACTCCACCATAAATAGTCCGCAACACTTTTCGTTCAAATACGGCAAGTAAAGTTACTGTATTAAATCCGTAGAAGACTACCAGTCTGATTAGCGTGTTGTACATCGTCAGCTTTATGCGGAGGCGCACGCGCCTTCTGGCTTGATCGAAGCGTCTTGCGGAGGGAAAAGTAGGTTCGACTTCCAACTTGAATGCGTCGTTTAATCTCCTTACTCGTATTAATGTCAGCGGTGACCAGATATTCCAAATACACGAACTTATCAACCACTTTCAGTTCATCGCCATCAATAGTTACAGTCCGTGGAAGGCAAACATTGTTTTCACTTCAGTTTCTTCTAACCATATATTTCGTTTTCGACGCATTGATATGTAACTTAGTCCTCCTAGCCTTTTGCTATTTACTCTTGCTGAAGATCGTTCCTCTCGTTTCGATGCCCGCTCTCCGAATCACACCTTCAATAGCGACATTGAATAACAAACAGGACAGTCCATCCGCTTGCCGCAACTGTCTGAGCCATTCCAAAGGGCTCGAAAGTGTCCCCGAAACGCGCAAGTAGCACATCACTTGCTCCAGGGTAGCTTTGCTCAGCCGCGTCAGTTTGACTGGAAACCCGTACTCGTGCATTATCTGCCATAGGCATAGCTGTTCGCGTTTAACCGTATCGCATGCTGCTCTGAAATCTACGAAAATATGATCCGTGGGCACGTTGTACTCAACATTTTTGGAGGATTTGTCGGAGAGTAAAAATGATTGTATGTTCGACTTTTTATTTTATCATTTCCAGGTTTTGCTATTCCGGTTAATGAATGAAGAAGGGCAGTCCTCTCTAGTTAAATAGTTACACAGCATCGACGAATCAGGGAAGCCTTGAAAAAGTAAAAGTTGGGTTCAAATCTGGGTATAATTCCGGAGTGATTCGCGATTGGGGCTCAACTGGCAAATTGTAAACAAATCGTTTTATTACACCATCAGCCTTAAAAAGACTAATAATATCCTTGGCAAGAATCCTTTCTTCTGTTTTAATCGTTAGAATTATTATTAAAAAGATGTGGCTTTTCGGTCTCGAGTTTCTTACGAAAACTTTATTTTACGTTCAGCTATGGATAGCTGAACGTAAAATAAAGTTTTCGTAAGAAACTCGAGACCGAAAAGCCACATCTTTTTAATAAAAATTCAACGGTCTATTATAATTATCATACGTTAGAATTATTTAAAACAAGTTTTTAGTGATGGGCGATAGAAGTGTTTAATCAAAACAAACGACAATTTGTAGTTTAGCCCCTTGCATTGTTATGAAGTGACAGGCTTATTTGCAAATCGTTTTGTAAACAGGCGATAGTAAAGAGCGAAACTGCGTTGTTTTCAAAACACAGGCGCATTGTAAACAGGCGAAACTAAATAAAAAAATGAAAACAAGGCGAAACAGGGCTGGGCGAATCTCATTGTCAAAATGCTTTGAGGCTCATTCCAAGGGGTTCAACTATAAAACTTAGATTTTAAGCTTGAATGCTCAAATTTTATGCCGTATTGTTGTGAAATTGTAAGGTTGATTTATTTTACACCAATTTATATCTTTAACCTTGATTTTTGTAACCTTTATTTAAATCAGGCATGGGTAAAACACCGAACCGAGCTTACACGTGGGCACCATTGCTCAAAACCACTCAACAAACTTAATTTCGTTTTGCACGCCGTTCCCGTACATGCAAACAAACACGAAGTGTAAGAAGCATTACACCGGTGGCGTTAGGTTTAAAAATTTTTCAGTCAGTTTTCAATGGCCTCGGTTTTGCACATTTCCGAGTGTTATCGATATCGGAATCCACCGTAGGCGAGTACTTTCAAGCTTGCAAAAACACGCATGGAGGCGCTTCATACTTATTCTAATTGGCCGTGTGAGTGAAAAAAATAGAAAAGCAAAAAGACACGAGTTCACGCTGGTCGTCCAACATATATCCGAGAAACTTTTACGAAGTAGAAATACACGCCATCCCGAGTGTTTCCGAAGTGTTAAAACCCGGTGTGCAAAAAACAACACTGAAAAGGCTCGCGGTTGCTTTTTCACAGCGTACGGGTTGTTTTATCAGGCACGGCAACAACGTACCGTCTCAAATAAACTTCGTGGTAGTTTTCAAATGCGGCACGCAGTTTGGTTCAGTTTTTAGACATGCCTGATTTAAATTAAGACTCGAAAATGTACTGGCAAATTATCACAGTGATATTCCTCATTGTTTACACTTCGTTAGTTGCGCCCTTATCGCAAATCACTCCGGATATGACATGAAACAGAAAGTACTAAACATACCACACAGTTCATATTACAAAATTTTAGCCGCATTTGATGATTAATGCCTTAAAATCGACATTTTCAACAAGTGAAGGTCCATTATACGTTTAACAATGCTACATATGTCGCTATTAGTGGACCCTCTTCATGCAAAATGCACTAGAATTCCTATAATCGACCCGGTCGCTATCCTATTGTAAACCAAGAGGTCCATAAAAGGAAAACGGACATTCTAATTTGTTTTAACAAATTGTGTAAAATATAGAGATTTGCTACATAAATTGATATTTTTTGGCGTTAATCGAAAGTTAACAGTTCAAAATAATTTATGGAAGAAAGCCACTCAAGCACTAAATGGTCCACTAATGGTTAATTTACCCTATCTTTTACCAGTCTTTTATTGTTCAGAGGATACGCAATACCGGTGGATCTCGTAGTTTGGAAATACGAACTACGTAAATGTTGCTTCAGTGACCCTCCCTTATCTAATTTTCCGCTCTTTCACCTTCACGTCTCGTCTCGCTCTAGGGCTACTATAAAACACCTATTGTTTCATTACTTGCTTCTACGATTCTCTTCCGTCTATTGGAAATAATACCGCTATAGAAAAAGTTTGAAATAATTCTCACAGCTATAGCGACAGCGGGTGTCCCATTGGTGCTCCTTTTAGTTGTTTGTAGGAATGCGGTACAAACCGGTGACCTTCCATCGTGTGACCCACAGAATGGAAACACTGCCTCTGAATAAGCAAGAGAAATGAGAGGAAATGAAATATATACCGAATTATACTGATATAGCAAACTAAATGGATACTATGAATAGTCCATAAAAGCTATAATCTGTAACACAAGCCGAAATAAGCAAATTAAAAGTGGCTCTTGCCGTATCAAGAAATCCTCTGCACTGTATTCGGTCATGGGTTACTCGTGACCAATTCGTTGAGCGTCTCGACAAACGCAAGTCGGCTTTAATTTAGCGATCTAGCACGCTGGGCCCCTCTATTCCAGTCGTCCGGTATCCTTACGACGTGTCCGGCCCACCGTAGCCTGCTAACTTTTGCTAGATGTACGATGGGAGTCTCCCCAAGCAGTGCCTGTAGCAAGTGATTCATACGCCTCTGCCACTCTCCGCTTTCAGTTTGTACTCCGCCAAACAGGGCTGTCATTCGCTCACACTATGCGCCCAATGTTCCAATATTATGCCTAGTCGCACAGAGCGACTCGGCAACACACCTCTACAGCTAATATGCACACAGCGTACGAGCGAAAGCGGAGTGGGAGCGAACGACAGCACTCGGTGAAAATCGCCCAGCGAGTGACCATCCAAACAGCACTTGGTGCTGCCCTTTGCCACACTCCGTGCGGAATTAACGCAAAAAAATTGTTTTGTATTTACAAATTTTCTGCCCTTTTAAAAGTGAAAATACACGCTGCACTGAACAACTAATATGGTCTATGTTAAGTTAGTACGGATCAGGCGACGCAGTAGTAAAAATGTTTTTTTTCAATCACACCACTTCAACTGACCCAGCGCAGGGTGTACAATCCAGCCGCGCAGAGTGCGGCTCTTGGTGTGATAAAGCACGCAGCAAATTTATCACTCTGCGTTTGCGACTGCCTTTTCCTGGTGCGCGTAAAACACGAAAGAGCGTGTTTAGCAAAAGAGACACTGAAGGGAATTTGTGGGCGAACACACACCGCATGGCGAGTGTTGTGTTGTTTAAGAATGTGTGTCTTTTGGTCTGCGCTGTGGTTTATACCACCTCTGCCGCCAAATATCGTCCGCAGCACTTTCCGCTCGAACACGGCAAGGGCGCGTATGTCTTCCGTGAGCAGCGTCATGGATTCAAGTCCATAAAGAACTACCGGTCTAATAAGAGTTTTGTACATTGTTAGCTTCGTGCAGCGACGTACGCTTCCTGATCGTAGTGTTTTCGAAGAGCAAAGTAGGCCCGATTTCCCGCTTGGATGCGCCGCTGGATCTCCTTACTAGTGTTGTTGTCCGCGGTCACCAGCGATCCCAAATACACGAACTCCTCTACCACTTCTAGTTCGTCGCCGTCAACGGTTACCGTCCGTGGGAGGCACGCATTTGTTTCCTTCGACCCTCTTCCTTGCATGTATTTGGTCTTCGACGTATTTATTTTTAGCCCAATTCTCCTAGACTCCGCTTTCAGTCTGGCCTAGATTGCCTCCGCCGTCGCAAAGTTCCTGGCTATGATATCGAAGTCATCTACAAAACCTAGAAGTTGGCTACCCTTGGTAAAAATCGTGCCTGATTTAGAAATAAATTTGGAAAATCTAAAGCAAAATCAATCATGATCATAATCGCCTGTTCGATAGCATTTAATGCACTATTTCCAAGATTATTTCAAAAATAATCTATAATTATCCCTTTTTACCAGTCTTCCAGGTAGTAGTAACTAGTTCCTTTAATAACCCTCACCTTTGTAATTGTCCTCACTTTCCCCATTACGTCTTGTCCTAACCCTGGGGATACTATAAAATATGTACATATGTTTCATTTCTTTTCTACCACTACTGCAGACAGTAAAAACTGTAATGATAGACTTCATACAGATCACTGGATTCTTTAAAATAGATTATTATTCAGATTATATTAACAGATTTGTATTACTTAATATGAAACATGAACTGATCATGTAATTGTATGTAATCTTACATATATTGACTTCAACCAAATGGTACAACTCCGTTTATTCGGCGAGTAATATTTTCTTCCTATCCATAAGCGCATTTTACCGCACTCTACACTAATCCAAGTATCGTTCGTTATTCACATTCCGAAAACATGTTGTTTGACCACTTACAAACGAGTAAAGCAGCCACGGGGCAACTCAATTTACATGCGCAGTACGCCGGGGGATCATCTGTTGAATGCGTGAATTCATAGTCGAGTATGCAAATTTCAGAGAAAAAAGTCGCCATTAGAGTAAGGCGCAGTTCTACAGCACCGACCTACCGATGTTACGCGTCTGATTGTTTTTTCAGCTGGCCCTAGCCAAAAACTCCGACATGAACAAATCAACCAGCGAAAATTTCATTTATTCTCACATTCCGAATATAGCCACCTGTGTTGGTCGCTATGTTATTGACCTAGTCAGTCAGTCAGACGGTGGTGAGCTATTCGGGGGGCCTGTTGCCATCTCGGTTTAGACGGCGAGCAGCGAAACTGTGAAAATTAGTATCGAAAAGAACATCCGATCTTCGACTCGTCTCGCTAACCTACCGACGAACGATCGGCATTGGAGGAGAAACTTGAAAAACGAGATTTTTCATAACATTCACTGTCGTCATCGATAAGTAAATATTCAAGCCTCTCCTGATGTTTGCCCATCAGTTTATGACCTACCGCCTTGGAGAATGACTAAAACCGGTCATGCGAGGTGTGCAAATTTAATATTTTTGTTGCCAAAATATATCCTCGATTAGAACAATTTGAGCCTATTTTTTAGCACACACCCGCCACATGCGTTGATAAACAACTGCGTCATGATGTAGGGAAGGCGCGCGGTAGGTGTTTTGTCTAATGTTTACATTCACCCAACTGCGCAGTTGTAAATCGCTCAAACCAGTAATGTATTGTTTTCGCACGTCGTCGTCGCGGGATGTAGGTTTCCTCTAGAAGGTCATTAGAAAGTAGAAGTAGTTGTTAGAACGTAAAAAAATGAGATCACAAAAAAATGATAACGCAGCCCGAAGACCTCCAGCAGAGAGGTTGGGTGGACTTCTCATGTCACTGATAAGAAAAGCCTAGCAAATACCGCCAGTAAAATAAACAGCATTCATTACTCTGCGGTGCTCGTGATTATCTCGTAAGAGTGGTAATAAAACATACTTGAAATTTACTCAGTAGCAAACCACTTGAAGTACGGGTTGCTACGTGACATGCAAAATCGTTTCAAGTTGTACTGTTTATTCGGCTTAATCAGTTCAAAATCCACATTACTTTAACGTGAAACTGATCCAAATCCAAAACATTGACCTATAACAAGTATCTAATATTTTTCGTTTGTATTATAATGTGTAATGTCCTTTCGATGTAAATGCCAAACTTCATTAGGAATATTTATTACGTTGTTTACTTTTTTTAGACCCAAACGAACGTAAACAAACCCTACTGCCTGTTTTCGGTGATATGTTATTTGAATGATAATGAATATTTTGCGCCTTGCAGGGTAAACGCAAAGTTAATAGCTCACGCTTGTATTAATCGAGCTTGATTCCAGCTTGTTTTCAATACAAGCTAAAAATAGTTACTAAAATTGCTGTCAGACTTGTAGAGTTAGCCTAACAGGCGAGGAAGGTCTTGTGTAGACCAGCAAATTTAGTTAGTTTAGAAAGTTTCTGGTTCGTGCCCAACCGTTCCGAAAACTAGCATTAGCATAATGCTAATGTCAATTAGATCGGCTCATCAATTGCCTTACTGAATACGAGCAAACCTTCTTCCTTCTCCAGTGCTGGTAACTCATTCTAATGATCAAACCTAAAATAGAATACCTCTTTCACGATGCCATCAGATTTCATGCGTAAATAAAATGCGTCGAAGTTGATTTTGTCGTACGAGATCTAGCCTAGGTACAAAGCATTAGATTTTTCCTTCCGTTTGTCCTTCGATGATACAGCTCTAGAAGATAAGCAGTGCGTTTTTTTGTATAGGAAATGTTTACCTTCGGAGTAAATATTTTGCGCTTTTCGTGACCCTGGCCGCTTCGATCTTATCCGGTTGTTTACATGTACTGTCTTCTGTTTACGATAGTGAAAAATTACACTGAATAATAGCACAATTTTGAGCGACTATTTTGGGGGATTTCAACATTTTGGATTTTGCATTCACCATTCTGAAAAATCGCCTTTACCACTATTGCACCTATAAAAAAATGGTAACAAAAATTGTAGCGTAACTCGATTCAATCCCGACACCTCACAGGTAATCACAGGGGCACTATCAGTAAATTTGTACAACGGAAATTTTTGTGCTTTGATTCTGGGTACAGGTCTTTCATTGAGATAACGATATGAAGCGCACAGTACAGATACATGAAGCGTAAAATAACAGCGCAATTCAAAGCCCAAAGCAGAAGAATATCAAAACTAAAGCATATCAATTAACGATAACATCGACTGCTACTGATTTTTGATAACCTGTAAATTTACATTCAACCTCGTATTTCCGTCATGACTTAGGGTTTATTTCTAATTCCCGTCGTAGTAAGCAAAGCCATTCTAATTTTCATCATTTGTTGGATTTTTTTAGTTTAGTCATGTTTATTTAAATTATTATTTACAGTTCTAGACTGGATTTAGTGAATACTTCAAAAGTTCTTGTGCTGATTAGACTAAACACACTTATCTTCCGATCCGTGAACTTTGAAATCACTGAAAAGCGATTATTAAAGCATATTATTGAAATTACGCAACTGACTTTATTTCTAAAATTCGTCGTACCATTTTAAAATCCGTCCATCAATATTTTTCATCGTCCGAACTAAAAATCACAACAATGTTTACGAAGCTAACGCGCATGTATTTGTGTAGGATGGCATGACAAATGTTATTCTGCAAAATTTCTGCAGGTCAGGCAAGTTTTCCTGGCTGTAGACTAACGACAATGCCTTGCGTGAGTTATTTTCATTTATGAATGACGGAAATTAAAACGATTAGTCTACATTTTCTTCTTCGTCGCACGAAAAAACGTAGGAAATTTGGCTGGTAGGATTCCTTTAATGATAAAAAGCATTTAAATAGATCTCAGCTCACTTTGATTGATCGCGTATGATAGACAACAAACTAAAATATTAGGGAATAACTAGTTTTGCATCATGTGTCATAAAAATGCTGATATTTTTAATAATTTGTGTTGGATAGGACGGGAATAGGCAATTACGACGAAGCAGCAACATGCCCTATATTAAATTCAAAAGTAGAATTATAATCGGATTCAAATCCAACTTTTTCCTAGACCCGTATGTGTCGTCGATATTGCATAACCCTATCCGTTCTTACTCATGAGCAGAAATAGTAAACACTAGAAATCAGAAAATAAATCGCAAAACTTACAATGATAATAACCGAGAGCACCGAAGATTCCAAAATCAAAATTCGAAGCTTTTCAATTACATTACATTTTTATAGAGCCAATGTCCAACCCCATTTAGTCAAAGTCAAATGGCCTAAATTGGTAAAAACTCCCAATATACATCGCTGAGACATACTTTGAAAATAACTCTCACCCTCTCCCTCCTCTTCTTTCCATTTCTCCTCTTTCTTTCTCTCCATTTCTCCTCTTTCTTTCTTTCAATTTCTTCTCTTTCTTTCTCTCCATTTCTCCAATTCTAATCAAAATACAAAATAAATAGTGATCTATGAGGTCATGATTAGCGCGCCTTCGGGAAAAAAGCGACCACCAAAGTAACAGTTCTACCCACTGGGTTTTATTTGAATTTTATAAAGGTTTTATTGCGCCATTAATCATTACTTCTGGTTTTATTATGGTATTACGCAAACGAGTCAAAACACACGTATAGCTAGTAATAAAACCATAATAAAACTTGAAATTAAATAAAAGGAAAACTTTTCCAATTAAATTCTAATATCTATATTTATTCGCGACAGATTCCCTGTCGTTATCGTCGGGCCACTGTTATGGTCGGGCCATCACGATTTTACAGTTTTAGTAATTCATGATATCTATGATACAACCAAAACTTCTTACTGTGATAGCTAACTTTTCACAATATTGTGAGTTTCAATCGTGTATTCAAAACACCCGTACTGAGTGCAGTTTTCCAGGCGCAATGAACTTTTGTTCAAGAAATGATTCATGAAATGCAATTACCGAGATAAATTTTGAAAATGTATGAAGTGGGTTGTGCTGCACACGAAGACTATAGAAAAATCCCCTCCAGTAAGGCGTTTGGGAAGGCTAAGGTAAAATACTAGAAAAGCGCTATTTGTAAAGGTCGGGCCACTTGAATAGTCATGGTTGGGCCACCATAGTTTTAAGCGCAGAAGCACAATAATCGCTACAGAATGTTAGTCACGTAAAATGTGATTAAATCATGCAAAATTAATACGATAAAAACCTAGATTTTTGTTTTTCATTGTAGTTGTACACTTCGGAAAAGGCGATTGTATCAATATTGATTTTACAAGATCGCCAAAATTTCGTAAAGATGCAATTAAAAAAAGGGTATTTGTACCTATATGAGCCGTTGTTCACGGAATTCATTCTTTTCATGTCTCTATATAGAATTTCAATACGTATGGCTTATATTTTATGCGGTGGCCCAACCTGTACAACATGGCCCGACCATGACAACATTTTTTGGCTTCACGTAAATGGTTATAAGTTTTTTATTTTTCAAGCAATCAGCTCAAAACTTTCCGGAAATATACCTTATTCTTAGACCTTTACAACGATATATTTAGATTTCCAAAGTTCCGTTTGAAAGTTATGGGCGAATTCCAAAACGTGGTCCAACCACGACGACACTCCCCGACGTATTTCGCCTACGCATTGCAGGCCTCATCAGTACCTGTCTTGAATAAATATAGATAGCAGAATTTAATTGGAATAGTTTTCTATTTTATTTAATTTCAGGTTTCATATTCTACTAAGACGCTCCAAAAGCTTCAGTGATAATAAAACTGTTAATAAAGTAAATTTATTGTGGTTGTTTATGTTGCCACGATAGAACTAGTTGGCTGCACCACGTCTCTAATAAACTATCCATACCATTCAATATTGCTCTTATTACGGTTGCTTGTCAAACCGCAATAAATCTGTTGCTTTTATAGAGCTACTAGCTGACCCGACAAACTTCGTATTGACACAAATTAAACTGTGTGTACATAAATCATGAATCCCAACCCATAAAAAAAAATCTTACCTGCAAAAACCCCCTCATGCCAAATTTGGTTTCATTTGCTAGATTAGATCTCTAATTATGTAGAAATTTGTGTTTCATTTGTATGGGAGCCCCCCCCCCCCTCTTAGTGATGTGAGGAGTCTCTAACTATTATAAGAACCTTCCCTGCCCCCAAAAACCCCTGCATGCAAATTTTCACGCCTGTCGATTCAGTAGTTTTTGATTCTATAAGGAACATACCGACAGACAGACAGACAGAAATCCCTTTTTACAGGTATAGAACGGTAATAAAGGGGCTCCGAGTAAGACCGGGCATTCAGCTAGTTCCATTATATTTGATGACCTTTGTTAGTTCTGCATATTTTTTTCTGACCGGCAAATATTTTCTCGTCAAGCCAAGCCACGTTTCAGCGAGGATGATTATGTCTGTTGTGTACAACCCACACATCTTTTGGTAACACAATGATGAGCCCGAGTTAGCAGGGTCGTTGCACTAGCTCCATAATTGCCCTGTACTCTAACAGTCCGCTCCGTAGCCGCAAGGTTATCGAGTCTGCTTTGACAAGCGAGTGGTCGTGGGTTCGAATCTTAGTAGAATCAAGCCATTCGATAGTGGTCAGAGGTACGAATGAGTCCTTGCTAGGGACGGCTATAATATGGGATAGTACTGACAGCGAGGAATAAGTGGGTAAAGTAGATCAAGCTTTGAAGGAAGGGTAAACCCCAATACACACAAGCACGCATAAAATTTTATAAGCATCATTCAATAGCAATTACATGTCGGACTCGATTATCCGAGTGAAAAAAAAAATTTTTATAATGTTAAACACGTTATGAACGTAAGTACATTTCAAAAAACCTATTTAAAATTTTTTTTCACTCGGATAATCAAGTCCGACCTATATAGCAAAAAGAAATGTAGTTGCAGGCCATACAGCAAACACCGGGGCGATATCACAATAGTTCAACTATACTGGTCGCAGTGATGAGTCCACACATGAAAAAAAAACAGTCGGTTGTGAAGTTTGTCGATAAGAGAAGGGTCAAATCTTAAGGGGTTATATACAGTTAAAATTTTCGATCAATTTGAAGATATTATATTTTATCGCCGATTTCTTTTAGGTTTTTCGATTTCGGATAATTCAGTCCAAAGATATCGTTCTCACCGCAAGACACCTTATTTTAAAAGAGTTCCAGCAGATTGACTATAGCAGCTATTTAATTAACTTTTTCCAAAAACAAAATAAGTTGAAATACAGCCAAAAGCTACTGTAATATGTATACAATTTTCTACTTTGTCATTTTGGGCTGTTAATTTCATTTCGGAAATTGCTCGGAATGATCGAAGTATTGCAAGCACCAGCCAAAAAAAAGTTGTTTTTTCAAATTACCTTATTTTATGAACCAGTCAGATGTGCCGCAAGGTAGTAACCTGCGCCCTTTGTTGTTTTTATTATTTGTGAATGATCTGCAGAATTGATCCTTTATCATGGCGACCGACGGTTCTTTGCCGAGGATTTGAAAATATACTATGTAGTTCGCCAAATTGGAGTATGTACGAAACTTCAAAGTCTGTGAAATTCTATTGATCGACTGGTGTGAGAGAAATCAATTACCATTAGGCATGGAAAAATATTCCGATTCCGATTTATTTGGCATCAAAGTTTGAGACTAGAAAATCATAAACAATGAGTTTATTGCTTATAGTTTCTAAACCCTAACTTTATTTTATTAGTGGTGAAATGAACTATACAATTGGACACAAAATGCTTATCATCACGTACTTAAATCCTAACGGCATAACCTTCAACAACTTTATCGAGTTCTCAGTGAACATTGCCTTTTAATGACGAATTTTGCTGCCATCAGCTGTTACGGTACAATGTAAATAAACAAAAAATAATCTCAACTTCGTACCCACAAATGTATATAAACCGGTAACTTTCCATGGGGCAACGTTCGATAGAAACGAGCGGTAATCACGTGCTCATCCAATCGGCACAGTAGGTAAACCGGGTCACTTCCAGTTTCTGGAACAAATATACCTACTTGACAGAATTGTGTAACAAATCAAGTGCTTGACCAAAACACTTGCCTACTAGGTTTACTAGCCTACCCTGCCACCGTTTTGAGCTTGAATGTTATTACCAAGGTCAAGTAGCCGGTTATTACGGTATTCGATAGAAACGGTTTTTTTTGCTGTTGTGCTCTTGACATTGCAGAATCACGGCGTGATCGCATGGCAAAACATCATCCATCGCCGTGCAGAGAGGGATTGATCGGGTGTTGTTGTTGTTGTTTATCCGATGGTGGCAGCGGCCGGCGTGTTGCTTCTGGTAACCCGCTGGTCGGGAACTTGAAACCTATAGCCAACCCACGATGGGTGGGGAGTGGATTGGGTGTGCTGGAATGATTTACTATCGCTGATGTTTACATTATTCTATATCCAACCAACCAACCAACGGGGAGTGTAGCGGAGAGCTTATTTGCATTGTTTTTTGCGCTTCACGTTAATTCATTAAACGTAAACAAATTGCGCGCTGAAAGCGCTTTGCTTTTGCTACTGGGTCAGCTTTTGTAGAGCGAAAATCACTAACGTTGCAATCTCATCAAACTGGTTCGATCGTACATAGAAAGGTACCACCTTTTGTTGATCATTTGCCGTGGAACTGGAGTACTGGAAGTATGCACACGGTCTGGACACGTGCTACCACCGTTACGTGATGTTTCACTGATAAGTTCAGGCAGGCGACCACGCGTCGCTACTCGAGTTCAAACAAGAGGTTTAGGTCTTCTGCTCTGCTCTTTGCGATGTGTAAACAATCAGCAGGAAACAAGATTTATCTTATCTCGGTTTTAGCTGTTGACTTACATTAGAATCCTACCCATTGATTAAGAGCCTTTTCTGTGATGCGAAGAATGACAAAAGGTTCACCAAATAGACCTCCTTCTGTGTTCGAACTTTGACAACGGTGCAAACGGCCATAACTTATCGCAACATAACAATTTTACGTCGAAAATATCAGTCAAAAGTGATTTTTAAGCCGATAACGAGTTGACATACTTAGCCTTGGGGCCAATCGAGATAACAAACGTTCAAATAGAAATACCTGGCTTGACTTAAATATTCTGTTTAATAATTATAAATTGCTTTTTGCGTGACGACCGTTGTAACCTTACATTTTCTCTTTTATTATTGAACCCATTCCAGGACACTTTCGACGCTGAACCACTCCGTACCGGAGGCGATCCAGCACACGGCCGTCTCGAAAACCGAGAGCCGCGAGTTTATGGCTGTGTTTCCCGATCTAGTCCGCGATCTGACCGAGTTCGCCAAGAAGTACGACAGCAAGGTGGCGGACAAGTGGTTCGCCCGGGCCCTCCAGTACAATGTCCCGCAGGGTAAGAAAAACCGCGGACTGGCTGCCGTCCTGTCGTACCGTATGCTGGCCAAACCGGAGGAGCTAACACCGGAAAACATTCGCCGGGCCCACTATCTCGGCTGGTGCATCGAAATGGTAAGTCAACTGAACTGGGGCGATGCTGTCGTGGCCGGTATGTTTGCTAGCACCGCCGTAAAAATAATTTAGACACTATAAATAGACCTGTAAATCGTTTGCCTTCTGTGTTTGACAAGCTCGTTATCAGCGCACATCAGTGTCACTGATCAGCGCTTCACTGTGCGTTCCGAGTTGAGTAACAATATTTGTACTTTTCGTAATCTGGCGACGCGCTAATTCCGTTGAACAAACAAAACAATGTCAAGAGAGAGAGATAGGAAGCTGATAACAGCGTTTGTTTCCTCGGTCGTCAACGGCGGCTCGCGTAGCGTTGATCTTTTTTTTCGTCTTGACCCCGGACAAGACCTTTTGTTACAGGCAGGGGTGCTAGCAATATGTAATCTCGCCTCCATTTACCCGTATGACGTCAATTGACGTTCGACGGATCTCATTATCGCTAACAAATTTGCTCATCTAACCTCATGTTTTTTTTTCACTCTATTTTTGAACGGCAGTTCCAGTCAATGTTTCTGATCTGTGACGATGTCATGGACGGCAGTCAGACTCGCCGTGGTCAACCATGTTGGTACAAGGTAGAGGACGTAAAGATGACCGCCATCAACGATGCCCTGATGATCGATGCCGCCATCTACCACGTGCTGAAGAAGCAGTTCGGCGATCAGCCGTACTACACAAAGCTGGTAGAGATGTTCTCCGACATTAAGTTTATCACCACCGTCGGACAGTCGCTCGATCTCCAGTCTGCTAAGCTAGACGTCACCAAATACACGATGGATCTGTACAAATCGATCGTTTCCCATAAGACTGCCTACTATACGTTCTACCTGCCGGTGGCACTGGCCATGCACATGACCGGGTAGGTTTGGATAGTCTCGGAACGCCCAAAACAATTTCAATCGAACATCTCCCCTTCTTTTCACCCACAGCTTCACGGATCCGGAAGTATTCCGCCAGACTAGGACCATCCTGCTGGAGATCGGTCAGTTCTTCCAAGCTCAGGACGATTTCCTAGACTGCTTCGGTGACCCGGCGGTGACCGGTAAGATCGGCACCGACATCGAAGAGGGCAAATGCACCTGGTTGGCTGTCGTTTGTATGCAGCGGGCCGCCGAAGACCAGAAGCAAATCATGAAGGAGTGCTACGGTTCGACCGGTAAGTTTAAGTTTAATCATACAACGACCATTTATTGCATTGTTGTTAATGTAATGCTTTCATTTTCAGACCCCGACAAGGTGGCACGGGTTAAGAAACTGTACGAAGAGCTGGGTCTGCCGACGACCTACGCCATCTACGAGGAGGAATCGTACAACATGATCAAAACGCATATCCAGCAGATTTCGCGAGGTCTTCCGCACGATCTGTTCTTCAAGATTATGGAGAAAATTTACCGACGGGATTGCTAGACGGCAAGCCGAACTAATCTACCTCATCAGTTAAGAAATGTTGGATCAATTCAATCTGAAATCGAACTTGCTGCAGCAACAACAACAACAATAATAACGACAAGAACAGTGAATACAATAACCGTAGCCAGTAAGAAAACCTAACTCTAACCTATCATTACTAACCATTCAAACAGTTTCCTTATATAGCCGATTGGTTGGTTTTTTCTATAACCAAATTTCATGTATGCAGTAAAATTAGAAGGAAGAAAGGATGTATAATGTGGACAGAAGGGATTTTCAGAAAATCCATTTAATAACCGTTATTCGGTTTAACTTAAAATTGTTTAAAGAAACATAAAAAAAGATATGTGATTTGTTTCGCGTCTCTTTCCAGAATGAATTTGTATTTTGCTGTGTTTTACTAGGTACGATGATCATTTGCATTTATCATTCGAGTAGCAAGGCTTTATTTGTCTTATATCATAAACACACATATACACTCACACTCACACTAGAAAACTAGTAAATGCATCGAATCCATTCATTATATTGCTACTCCGATTTTGCTGAAACATTTGTCATTTTTTACAGTCATACAATGATTTATTGATTAGTGTTTACGTTCTACAATGAGACAGGTAAAACATGAATAAATACAAAGAACGTTTACGAATAAGATCGAACTAAATAATTATATTTAGATTTAATGAAGTACTACTGACGATTGAAGTCTATATAATAAAAAAACAAAATTAAAAAGGTGTTTCTCATTTGAAGATCACTGCTGAGAATCTAGAAAAAACTCTATGCAAAACTTAAGGTTAACCGAACACTCGATGGCAGTTGCAACTAAGCATTCGAAAAAAAAATCGAACCGTCAGTTTTACTGCCAAATGGCTTACAAGAAAATCTAAGGTTATGCCTTTAAGCAATCCTTCAGCCGGTAATGTGTTCTACAATAGTAGCCGACGTCATTAAGTCGCCGTCAAAAGAATAACCCTGTCGTCTCGAATGCTTAGAATTTGAAAAAAAAACAATGGCAGATGTTGATGACCATCCAATGAACAAACAGGACATAAAATTGCTAGTAAAGCTCTATAACGGCCCATATGGAGGTTAGAAGAACGAACCTTCAGCAGAATTGGTCAGACCACAAAAGAATGTAAACCGGTTCTAGAAGACTTGCTCAGCAAGTAGTGGATGACCAACCCAACAGTACCTAACATAAAAGGCCCAAACCCCTACATACACCAGTCAAAAACGGCGAAAAGGTTAATTCTGGGTCAATTTGTTAAGCAATTTTCAATGTTCCGTTCATATAGAAGGCAACTCAAAGGAAAAATGCGTAAAAGGATTTTTGAAGCTGATACTACTGGTGTATAGAAGACATACTTTATATTATGCGGTAGGTTGTACTAATAAACCGAGGGGGTACCCACGAGAGCGTCTTGTCGCCATTCGATAACTGTGAGAGATATTCAACGCTATTATTGCTTTCGTTCAAAAGTATTATTCGAATCAATTTGAACGACTGAAACTCTCTTATTTTGCTTTATGCAAATATGAGGATTACTACTTCTCAGTGCCATTCAAGTCCTATTAATCATTCAAAACCATAAGTAAAAGCAGGAGTGATTAACAGCGTATTTCTTTTTTTTTTTCTTTTTTTTTGTGGGGTGTTGAGGTGGAGCTGCCTGGCAGCTTGATTTTCAAGGCTCAACCCAAAAACTAAATTTTAACTTCTATCTTGCAGAGCAGTACTCCAGACGGACTAGCCTATGTTGGCCGGTTGAACACTGGTTGGCCAGTACTGTCTTTAGATAGGTTTCGAAAATAAAATAAGTTTACTGTAGTGCGATGTAGTTGTGCATGGTGGCTGAATATGATTCTGAAGACGAGTGATGGTCAGATGAGTAGGTACGTAACGTCGAACGTTTCTCCTTTCTTAACTAAGAAACAAGTCGAGAAACGGATTTGAATTTGGTAATGCCTCATCAATTTTAAGATACTTTGTAAGATTTGAGAATTTTTAAATCTTGTCTTTTTGAGTCTTTAGAGGTAATGTCACCCACTAAATTATTGTTTTACTAACATCATGCGCATATCTCCATCAACAGTGTACATACTTGATATGTGCATAATGGCAGTATATGCATTGCATTGACGTAAATCTAAACTTTGTTCGCTTAATACTTCTGAAAACTTCAAGAAAACTCAATTGATTGCCAAATGTATTAATGAATTTTTGAATTACTGTCGACCAATCTAACACCCGCTTCTAGGCAAGTTTTCATTTAGTATGCAACTATGTTATGTTTTTCGCTAAAGAAATAATAATAAACTTAGTAATATTTAAACCTATTAGAAAACATTATAAATTATGAATATAACTGGTTCGCTTACCTTTCTCTTGCCTTTTTCTTTGTTAGCTTTACCTGGATTCTCTGTAGCCCGTCACATCACCTGAATCAGTTATTGGTCCATATTATTGTTGTTGTCATGTTGTTCCAGATTCTTTTCTTGTTCAGGTCATCTTAGATTGCCGACATTTACTTGGTCTTCCAGCGAAAACAAACTGAAAAAAAGAAAAAAAGACGAAAACCCCTTGGGCAACTGCCCTGGATAGATTAAAATTCGCGATTCGGGCAAGCCAAGTCAAAGGTAATATCTTTGTGATTAACCTTACCAAAAGCCCTGAATCAATAGAAAATAGATATATGTATATAAATTAAGATTCGTAAATCGAATCTTCAAACGTCTTGCTACTATTTTGAACGTTCTGCCAAATAAATTGATTCAAAAATACTTTGGGTAGGCTTCACCACATTTGGCATCACTAGTGTGCATCTTTCATTTGTGTAAAGATACAGACCAGCCCTGGGACCTGGTTGCAGTTAAGCAATCCTCAAGGTTATGCCATGCCCAGGGTAGGAGTGATTAACAGCGTATTTCAATTCAATACCTCGATATAAAACAAATTTTAATTTCAAAAAGCTGTCTTATATCGAAATTGTCTTATTTCAAAACATGATTTATCCAAAATAAATTGCATTAGCGATCGCCAATTTTACACTGTGTTGTGTGTTTATGTTTTTGAACTATTTATTATTGTTTGAGCTGTTAGTTTTTTATAATTTATAGGGCTATTTTGAAATAATGAATATCTTCATGGCGCCGATATTGGAATGGAAAATTAGCTCTGGTATCGTTACCGGCTATGTCAAAAGGATTTGTTTTAGGGTATGTTGCTACATCGTCGTAATTGCCTATTCCCGTCCTATCCAACACAAATTATTAAAAATATCAGAATTTTTATGACACACAATGCAAAACTAGTTATTCCCTAATATTTTAGTTAGCTGTCTATCGTATGCGATCAATCAAAGTGAGCTCTATTTAAATGCTTTTTATCATCAAAGAAGTCCTACCAGCCAAATTTCCTACGTTTTTTTGTGCGACGAAGAAGACAATGTCGACTAATCGTTTTAATTTCCGTCATTAATAAATGAAAATAACTTACGCAAGGCATTGCCGTAATTCTACAGCCAGGAAAACTTGCCTGACCTGCAGAAATTTTGTAGAATAACATTTGTCATGCCGTCCTACACAAATACATGCGCGTTAGCTTGGTAAACATTGTTGTGATTTTTAGTTCGGACGATGAAAAATTTTGAGGGACGGATTTTGAAACGGTACGACGAATTTAAGAAATAAAATCGGTTGCGTAATTTCAATAATATGCTTTAATAGTCGCTTTTCAGTGATTTCAAAGTTCACGGATCGGAAGGTAAGTGTGTTTTAGTCAAATCAGCATAGGAACTTTTGGAGTATTTATTAAATCCATCCAACAAATGATGAAAATTAGAATGGTTTACTTTTTACGACGGGAATTAGAAAAAAAACCCTATACCAAGATAATAATTGTCTTATATTGAGGTTATTTTATAACGAGGTTGTCTTATATCGAGGTATTCCTGTATTTTGACATAAACGAATTAATTACCGACTGAAGTTTTTGGAGCGTCTTAGCAGAATACGAAACCTGAAAATTAAATAAAAAGAAAACTTATCCAAGTTAATTCTACTATGTATAGAATAGTAGAAATAAATAGTAGAATTAAATTGGATAAGTTTTCTTTTTATTTAATTTCCAGAAATAATTACTGCCAGAGCGTGTGTGGTGATAGGTCGAACATTTTCTGCATTATAAGAAGAAAGATGATCGTAACAATATAGGTAGCTACAAAGATTTTTTTAAACAAAACAAAAAAATGCATTATTCAGTTTTTGAGGAAAAGGTTGTTGAAAAAAAGGAATTTGCCGTTTTTAAGGTGCCCGATCGAGACAGCTTCCAGGCGATATCCGTTTCTATGCAATTAGGTGAGTATTTTATTAATAAATTAAGGCAAAACTTATAAATGTTTGAAGATCCTCAAATTTATTGCCCATTGAAGTATTTTTTACTATCTTAGGATTCCATTTATTCTCTAGGTTGATCCAAGTGTACATTTCCATTAAGTTTTTGGGCGATCTCATATTTACCGAAATTGTTCAAAATTTACCTTAGATGTTATGGTAGATTACCATAACTACCATTAAGGGAAGTATTCTAACTTTCGGCTCGGCTTGAGAATATCTATAAAATTAAATTTCTGTCTGTCTGTTTGTATGTATCTTATGGAGTCGGAAACTACTGAACAGATCGGCGTGAAAATTTGTATGCAGAGGTTTTCGGGACCGGGGAAGGTTCTTATGATAGTTAGAGATCTCTCCCCTCTAAGAGGGGCAATCATATACAAATGAAACACAAATTTCTGCATAACCAAATTAGGTATGTGAGGGTTTTTGGAGGCAGGATTTTTTTCTATGGTAAACTAGGACCCCTTCCCCCTTTAAGAGCGGGGGGGGGGGCTCCCATTCAAATTAAATACAAATTTCACCAGAACTCGAGAATTAATCAAGCAAACGGAACCAAATTTGGCAAATGAGGATTTTAGGAAGTAGGAATTTTTTCTATAGCGAATTGATATCGCTCCCTCCTTTAAGAGGGGGGCTCCTATACAAATAAAACACAAATTTCCTCATAACTCGAGAACTAATCAAGTAGATGGAACCACATTTGGCATGTGGGGCTTTTTTCCTGTGTGGACTCATCACTGCGACGAGTATAGTTGATCTATTATGATATCGCCTGGGTGTTTGCTGTATGACCTGCACTGCATTTCTTTTTGCTATAATCGCTATTGATTGATATGCTTATTAACCTTTCGTTACTCTCGCCAACTTCGATTTATAAGCATGCTAAAACCTAACAGAATTCACTTGAATACTAATGCCACTTGGTGAAAAACTTTTCCTCTGTTTGAAAGCTGTTGGTCTGCGGATCAACATTGCTGAAAACAGTAATTTTCTTTATTGCTGGAATTCCGAGATATACCGAGATAAAGTTAATTTACAGGCGTTGTACAAAATACAACAGCGCGAGTAACGGAGGGTTAAATTTTATGCGTGCTTGTGTGCATTGGGGTTTACCCTTCCTTTAAAGCTTGATCTATTTTACCCACTTATTCCTCACTGCCAGTACTATCCCATTATAGCCGTCCCTAGCAAGGACTCATTCGTTCCTCTGACCAGTACACTTAACTATCGACCTTTTCGCGCGCTTAATGGCGGCTAGTGGGTACACTTTTCGAAAATGTTTATTTGCTTTTAGCAACTCCGCTCACGTACGCTTGATAATTCTACAACAATCAAAGGTGGAAATGCTAACTTGACGTGAATAAAGTTGCCAAAGGTATGCTAATATTTTCCGAAAGTTGTACCCACCAGCCGCCATTACGCACGCGAAAAGGTGGATAGGAGGGACTTTTGCACTGTCAATAGTGGGTAAATTTAGAATTCAGCAGTTCTTCGTTCGCTTTTGGTTCGCCCTGCCCCTGGCCAAGTAGCAGCCGGGAACAGGTGTACGTTTTGGGCTCTGAAGGACAAGTAAATGAGGTGGGGGGACCTGAGAATAAACCCATGCTAAAGTCACTTGACATCGAATGGCTTGATTCTACTAAGATTCGAACCCACAACCATTCGCTTGTCAAAGCAGATTCGGTAACCTTGCGGCTACAGAGCCCCCCTATGTGGGGGTTTCTGATAGCAGAGATCACCTCTGTCTAGGTGCATTTGTTTTCCTAGGTCTAAAAAAGCAAAGCTTTGGGCACAGAACAGAAGTGGAAGTCCGAACGATTCGGCGATCAAAACTGGTAACAGAGACTTTTTTGTTTTTCTTTTTCTTTGGGAAGGTTTTCGCACAGAAGCGAATAACAGCAATATAAGCAGAACGCTCGCTGCCAATCGCATAGCAGATTTCACATGTTTTCGTGTGCATTCGTATGCGTTCGTGTGTTTTCGTGGAAAAAAGTGACCCGCTACCGCCAGGTTCGCTAGTATCTGTAGAAAGTAGCATGTACGTGTTTGGATTTCTACTTCCACTTCTGTTCTGTGCTTTGGGCTTAAACGTCTTTTCTTTATCGACATACTTCACTTCCTAGGTCTACTGACCTCTATTACTTTCCTTCAGTTGGGTCCAAACGAGCGACAACGAGTAAGGAGAGGATCATGCCCGTTAAATAGCACTTTTCGCGAAATGGTATTCCGCGTTATGGCCAACCGAGAATTGGTTTGGGGAATTGGCGAAATGGTATTCGGTGAAATCTATACCTATTAAAATGGATTTCTGTCTGTCTGTCGGTATGTTCCTTATAGAATCGAAAACTAGTGAACCGATCAGCGTGAAAATTACCATGTAGGGGTTTTTGGGGCCGAAGAAGGTTCTTATGCTAGTCAGAAATCCCTTCCCTTCTAAGAGGGGGAGGGGCTCCCATACAAATGAAACACAAATTTCTACATAACTAGAGAAATAATCAAGCAATTGGAACCAAATTTGACACGTGGGTGTTTTTGGAGGTAAGAATTTTTTCTTTGGTGAATTGAGACCCCTCCCCTCTTTAGAAAGGGAATTATGACCCCTCCTCCCCATTTAAGAGGGGGGCCTTCCATACATATGAAATACAAATGGGGAGTTGTTTTCTACTTTACTGTGAGGAAAAATTGCAAATTTGTATATTAAACTACCCATCCTAGGTAACCAATAAGCATTAACATAAGCAGCAAATCAGCATATCTGGCATTTTATACTGCACGTTGTTGCATATTAGCTTTTTGACTGCATAAGTGTTGTAAATTGGCATCCAAAATTCTATTCAAATTCCTCGTGTCGGTAATTAGCTGCAAATTAGCATTGTCAGCACTATAAGAAGGTTAGCAGTAAAGTAGCTGTATAGTTTGCCAAAATGGCATTTAAGTAGCATTTAAGGCGACTTAAATGCTTACTGGCTTGCATTTGAATAGCATTGGTGATGCTTATTGGTTATCTGGGATGCTTTCATAGTTACGTAACTGCCAAAATGAATCATCTAAGCACAGACTAACAGACGAAACAGAGACTTCGAACAAAATTTCTAACAAAACATCGTTTCTTTGACATCCCTAAAACTTGAAAAAAAAAACACTAGCATCACCTGGTGTAGTCTTCGCGCTACGCAGAGCAGGTCGTTATAAATTTAGTAATGCTATAAATTTACTTGTATATTATCTGACAACAGCACCAGCGTAGGGGAGCGGCGTTCTCGCGTAGCGACTATTGTTTGAATCTTGGCTTAAGTGAAAATTTGAAATGGTCGTTTTTATTGGCGATGGAATGGAGCTCCAGTGTTACGTCTGCTAGTCTGTGATCTAAGGTTGAACTCCTCATAAACTTGCAAAACTCGAGATTGTGACAAAGATCATTCGAGATTCATGATTTATGTACAACACAGGTTAATTTGTGGCAATACGAAGTTTGTCGGATCAGCTAGTAAAGAATTCAATTCCCCTATAATATACTTTCCCGTATCATGTTGCGTAGACCGAGACCGTTAGCGGAGTCCTTCGTCGGCGAGTACCAAGCTGATTTTCGTGAGGGTCACTCCACGACGAATCAGATGTTTGCTCTACGTCAGTTATTAGACAAGTTCCGGGAGTCTAGCTTGCAGACTCATCACCTGTTTGTGGACTTTAAGGCGGCGTACGATTTAGCCAAACGAAATGAACTGTGTCAGATAATGCTAGAGCATGGTTTTCCGACGAAACTGATTGCACTGATTTGTGCGATGTTGCATGAGTCAAAATTATGCGCCAGAATAGCGAGCGAGACCTATTAGTTCTTGCCTCGGAAAGACGCAGTAACCCAGAAGGGGAAACTGCCCCAAAGGTCCGACTCCTGATCTGGGAGTCGTGGAGTGGGACACAAGGCCTCTTTTGTTTCCGAATCCCAGGGCGTTGTGGTTACTGAAGAAATTTCGGATATGTGATATTGAACTTGGCAGCCTGTGGCACCTGTGGTAATTGGGTAAGGTTATCTGATCTTCACCACAGGCCATCGGCCGAATGGCGTACGTTGACAGCTCGCTGAGTCACGGGTGTATGGCGGGGCAACGTCGTAAACTAGTGACTGGATGAAGTTTTCCGGGATCTCATTTGCACGAAATCAATGTTTCCTGTGCTGAATGGCGGTTCGCAATGGCGGATCCCACCTTTACTTCCGTCGGTTGACTGGATTTCGGTTCGCCGTGGGACAATTATAGTACCCTCGTATGCCTAACTAAGCTATCTGAACACAAAATATAGGCCACATATTTCCACACAAAATAAAGTTGCCGACGAACGGTAATAGACCTCAGCTGCTTTCGTGACGCTGGATGGACTGAAACAAGGGGATGCACTCCCTAACCTTATATTCAACATTACCTTGGAAGACGCAATACGAAGAGCAAACGTGGTAAGCAACCGGATTATCATTACGATAACTAACATGCGTTTTGGTTTTTCGAATTACGTCGACATTCGATAGAGCATAGAGCGTCGATAGAGCAGTGGAAGAAGCCTTTGTGCTTTTAAAACGGATCGGGAAAGAGCGAGATTAGGACTTACCATTAACACCGCCAAAACGAAATACATGTTTGCTGTCAAGGAACGTGCGAATCCAAATGGTGTTGGTGCCGAGGTGGAGCTGGATGGGGAACAACATGAAGTAGTGGAGGCATTCACATACCTTGGTACACTCGTGACATGTGACAAGGAAGTAAACCTCGTAGTGGAACGACGAATTACAGCCGCAAATCGTGCTTTCTACAAATTACGTAGCTAGGTGAAGTCCCGTAGTTTTGCAAATTCGCATAAAACTGGCGCTCTACATAACTCTAATCTTGCCAGCGGTCCTTTACGGACATGAATCATGGTCTGATCAACGAGTTTTTGAGCGTAAAATTTTGCGATCAGTACTTGGTGGAAAAATGGAAAATGGAGCGAGACGCAGATCCATGAACTACGAGCTGTATCAAGTACACAAATATGCTGATATAGTGAAGGCAGTTTAATGTGGCAGGCTGCACTAGGCTGGGCACGAGACCTGAATGCCCAACGAAAGAGTAGCCAAAATTTTCAGCAGAAAACCAGGAAGAGGCAGTAGACCCCTCACCCGATGAGTGTGCGCTGTCGAAGATGATGGTGTTCGTATGGATTGGAGAACGGCAGCCCAGGGCCGACAGTACTGGAGGACAGGCTTGGCATACACTTTTCGCTTCGATTTTGCTCTTTAGATTACTGCATCTCAGTCAAGCAAAATTTGAAAAATTGATGTATGGGGCGTTTGTAGAATTTGTTATTATCTACAATATTGCTGAAGTAAGCGTTACTGTGCGTTTTGTATTTATGACGCTATAAGGCTGCTACCCTCTTGGTAGCAAAAGAGCGCTCTTTTTGCTACCAACGGCATTGCTGCGCTACAGCGCCGTAAATACTAAAGATAGAACTTCACTTTCTTCAGTAATATTATAGATAATTACTAGCTCTACATATGCCCCATACACCACTTTTTCAAATTCTGCTTGGCTGAGGAGCAGTAATCAAAAGAGCAAAATCAAAGCAAAAAGTGTATGCCAAGCCTGCTGGAGGACCATAATTCGTTCGGCGCCGGATCTGTAACGTACCGTTGCCACTAAAGTAAAGTAAGTAGTAGACGCCAAAATGCAATTACGGTTCGCTTATGGCTGCATAACAGCTGATAAATTGTTTATCCAGCAACGGAATATTTCTTGAGAGCGGCTATAGTTTTAAAGTTTTAGCAAGAGCTTGTTCGGAAGTAAATGTTCGTAAATGTTTTAGAAAGTTGCTTACCTTGAGTTCATCTCAGTTACCTAGCATTTACATTGCCTAAAATGTGCTCGATAAATTACTTCATAATTCTTTTGTCTTTTTCCAAGGGACGTTTTTTTGGAACTCGTTGAAAAACCGAATCAGCGATACGTGGCAGAGTCCATTTTCACACATCTCCAGTAGACGTTCTTTATCCTATACCTTGAGAATAACATTGTCCTAAAAATTGGTCATCTGGAATCATCTTCGCCACTGTACCTATATCAAATATAAAAAAAATAATAGAAATATTTCTCAGAAATAACATTTCTTTTGCTATCAAAACCAAAACACTTGTACACTTCATTTTTTATTTAAACTTTATTTCTCAAAATAATAGCAGGTGTTGATAGAGAATGTTACAAGGACCGTGGTTGCGATTTCGCCTAAATTTATACTATTATCCTCTTCTTCGCTTGCTCACAACTCTACGCATCGCTACCTGTTTTTTTTCTGCTTCTTGTTTGTAATACGTGACTGTAATCGTGTGTGCCTATTGTTTGCGCTAACGACGAGGGAATGGCGGGCATAGGAAGAGGGAACATTCGACGGTGGCGGTTTACAATTGGTACAACGAACAACGTGAAAAGTCCAATCAATGGCGGGGTAATCAATCAATCAATGTTGCGTCTGCATGCATGCACACGTAAAGGGCTGTGAGAAATTGTTTTTGAATGGTCACGACATTTTAGTTTTGTAACGGGCTGCACACCCATACCGTGCGGTATATTGAAAAGAAAGGAAAATGTTGATTTATGCACCACCGCAACGTTTTGATTTTTTGAACAAGTGGGAAAATTATAAAGGAACGACAATATCGCAAAACCGTCAGTGTTAGCGCGCTCGCTCGTCAATCGTCGTCTTCAACTGCAGCATCAAACTCGACCGATGATGATGATGGTCTAATGATGAACGGCGGCGATGCCGCAATGCAACGCTTTTCACATCGTCATCGACAGTCGCTGTCGTTGAAGCGGACAGGCCAAAACCGTACAGTACAGTACAGTAGGTACTTCGCCGTGGTCGGTTGTTGTCGTCGGTTTTGAAAATGGTGAAACTAAAGTAGGTACAATTTCAGTTGGATGATGCTGACGCTGAAGGTCCACGTTTCCCTTTTAGGTCTCTCTAATCAAGCTTCACATGATGAATGATGTATTTCTATGATCCTTTACTTTCTCTTTTTTTGTTATTTAATTCTATAAAGATTATGAAAGCAGCATTTTTTTAATGAGTAAATCCTTCGGATTTTAACTATTCTCTTGTATAGAATTTTCGCTCGTCCTTAATTTTGTCGTTATTTAGTCTCAAGTAAGTCTGTGTTCCTTTTTAAAAGCTAAATATCATTTCTTGTCTTTACTTGTTAGTCTATATAGGATAATCGTTTAACAGAAAAGTTCACGTACCGCTAACGTAAGTGTGTACATCTATACGCGCACTAAACATGGTGTACACGTGGTTGTTGTTTTCCTTTTTTTTATTTCCATTTTAAGTATTCACATTTAAACACGATTACGGTTGTTGCTTCTGACTTGCTTTATTTTTCACAAACTTAAGCATATGTTTTAGACTCCAATATTTACTTCCACTGCCTTTTACTATCTTTTACAAGTTTTTATTATGTATAATTAAATTTATCTCTCTTGCCAACTGTGACTGTTATAGTTAAGTAAGTTTTTTTTTCTTTATTTCCTATACGTATAGCTACATTTGTATGCATCGTTCCTGCCTGCTTGTCTGTCTGTTCCTGAAAGGAAGGAGAGCAATCGGGTTTGTAAGATTATCCTGCTCAGCATTGTTCTGCAGACACAAACGGTACAGTGCAACGAACAATTTAGACTGTGATAAATTCCACACTTATTCTGATCTGTTTGTCTGTAAAGTATAATTCCTTACAGCCAATTGCATGAGAAGAGTTTAACCATAGCGGTCGCGTAGGTAAAATAAACAAACCTTTGCTTATTCTGGGCGGTGATTCGTGTCATGTCCTTAAACATGTCGAGAGCCTGTGTAAGAGCAATCTATCTAACGCGCGCCATGTCAACGCCAACTGTGTGACGACAAGTTCCGCCCATCGTTAAATCCGTTTGACTGCTTTACAACTGTCTAATGACCTTGTTTCGAAACTGGCTCAAAACTTGTTCATTACTGGGGCAACCCCCAGTAGCATCACCCCTTCGTGTTCCACCCGCAGCCGGCTTCAAGCTCCAGCAGCAAGCAAGGCTTACGTATATCCTGTTACATGCACTGATCCCAGTTGCGTCACAGCAATGTCAAGAAGCACTGATAACGAGATTTCCTCTGCCCTACTTCCTCCCGTCGTCGTCGTCATCCGGATGGATGGAAAGCTTGCATCCACCGAGACGACGCCTTCGTGCTTCCTGTTTTCGATGAGTTTCTTTTGCGATACTTCTTGCTTCCTGCTTCCAACGTGTCACACAATTTTATTAACTACGGTTCTACACCTCCTGATATTCCTTGCTCTCAGCCGCGCTCGGGCGCGCTGGCACTAAGGAAAAATGTACTGCTGGATATTGGGACTGTCAGCTTTTGCCTGTGGCTTTTCATCTTCTTAATATCAAATTAATATACCGCTTATATAAATATATATATTAAGTTCAGTTTACCTCATAATTTAGCGGTTGCGTTCTCGTAACTTGAAAGCTGAAGTTGGGTTTTTTGTTTTGCGAGTTACACAATGCTGCTGATCGTTTTTTTTTTTTTATGTTGCCAAACCATGTGTGAGTGTTAGTACTGATATAGTTACCACCTGTTGCCGTGTTAGTTTTTAATGTAGAATTCCAATTTTTCAATATTATACATTTTGTTTTTTGCTTGTTTTACCACTTATATGCTACACGTGTGTTTCGTTTTGGGTGTGTCAATTCTAACGGAGAAAAAAGGTTTTTGTTAAAAAAAAACTCTAATCCAAAACATAGTTTCAAATAATGGATTTTGGACACAGCGTATATCTCTTCTTATATAAAAAAGTACGTGGAAAATATTACAACTAATGATAATATTAAAGGAAATCTTTACTTTTTTACTTTGCGGCCTTAACGTCAACCAGCCGGGAGGCTGCTTTCCCGCTCTAATGAAATAAAAAACAATCAAACAAATAGCTATTACTCGTTTACATCCCGCTCTTACTTGTATCACAAAATTATTTTGATTTTACTTCTTCCAACTCTTTTCTGCTAACTCCATCTGTGTGTTACTCGTTACATTTGTAAAGCAACTAAAAAACTAGAAACTTAGACTCACAACTATCAATGCGCATCGGAAGTTGCCTTCGCGAACTTACAGTTCGTCTATTTTTTTGCTTCTTCAAATTTTCCCTAAACGTTTGTATAACTGTTTTTTTTCTGTTCAAGTGCTGCTTACGACACGACGGCTTGAAAGGTTTTTGAGAGGTGGGAAGCGGCATTCAGTGTGTTCGTGTATGTGTGTCTATGCTTGTGTTAGTGTATGCGTAGTGCACCTTACGGGTGGATTGTGGTTGTGAACGTGCACGCGGTGTACGTGTGTGTATCGGTGTGTATGTGTACGGCCAGAGTCCGAGTGAAAAACACTGTTATTCCTACATTTTTACTGCTTTGTTACTTCTACTACTACTACTGCTATCACTACACAGAGTTGCTACTCTAGTACTAGATGCGCAGCTACTAATTCGCCGCTTCATTCAATATGGACGGTTTCAAGACTGTCTACTTAAAACAATCGAACAACAGCTGTTCGCTTGTGATTGTGTCGTTTCTGTGTGCTTGCTGGTGGTGGTGATGGTGCTGGTCTGTGCAAAGTGCGCTGTGCCTGTCCAAAAAACTGTGCGGAATTCATGCTGAAACTGGCTTTTTTCCTTAATATGGCTCTTTCTCTTTGCAATGGTCACTAGAACAAATGTATGGCTTACTGCTGCTTGATACATGTAGGAACTAAAAACTGTTTAAAAATGCCGTTTCTCATGTATGAACTGTTGATACCTAACAGAACAGGCAAACACTTGGTTGTCGAAAAAATATCAACCATTTTTCCCATCTTTTAAGTTAGTGTGGGCAAAAGTCACAGCAACCCATCAAAGCAAACTTGTTTAAAAATGGCACAAAACCAGACGAGATACGACATTTTCCCAATTGCTTTCTTTTTTACACCTGAATAAACAGTGAAAGAGCTTTTGAATCGAAACGAATTAATTATTGTACTATCATGAAAAGCAAGCACTTGACGTGAAGCCGCAGCCGTTTTTTCGCAGGTAAAAGTTTTTATTGAAAATGAGAATAACAGATGATGACGATGCTTGGGATTGGGACATCTTTTGCTTTCATTGGAGCATGGCAATATGCATACCCGATGCGCCCCTCTTAGTATTTATTAGTACAATACACGTTTTCCATGAGTTGCTACTGGCCAAAATGGAAAAAATTTGAGTTAATTCTGCACTTGTACGATAGTTGACTGTGAGGATAGGAAACCAGCGGTCTGCGTATTTCACGAATCTCTCCGGCATCCCACAAGGCAGTCCCCTCGGGCCTTGGCTCTTTATGCTCTTTATTAATGGCTTAACGCTTGCAGTTCCGGATGATTGACCCATGCTGTTTGCTGTTTCCTACCATGGCGTAATCAACTCCAGCTACCAGTATACACCGAGCTCCGTTAGAGAAGAATGATGAAATGCAGTGAGTTTCTTTATAAAACACGTGTGAACTAATATTGACTTCCCAGTTGGTCTCGAGGTGCGACACTGGTCTAACAAGCTAGCCGTCGTATGTTCGACTCTCGACTGGGAGAGGCTGTTAGAGTCGGTAGAATTGTTGCATTGGCCCCATAATTGGCCTGTACAACCGGCTGCGAAGTCTGTCGATAAAGAAGGGTCAAGTCTTAGAAAGACGTTTAAGCCTAAAGGCCCAAATAGAATGCTGCGTCAACGCATCCGTTAGCGTCAATTTGACAGTAAACCCATGGGAAAACTGTCAGAATAACGCAGACGGACGCGTCAACGCAGCATTCTGTTTGGCCTTTAAGACTTTGACTGAAGTTTTTGGAGCGTCTTAGTAGAATACGAAACCTATAAATAAACAAATAAGAAAACTTATCCAATTTAATTCTACTATGTGTATTTTATTCAATGACAGATACGTATTTCGCCTACGACTTGCAGGCTTCCTCAGTGTCTGTTTTCGAACCTTAAGACTTTGCTTTTTGGGATCATAGCAGTAGTCTTGTACTTATCCTGTAACTAACGAACAGGATACGTACAACTCTATTGAGCAAACTTTGTGAACTCTATTGAACAAACTTTGATCTTTGATGATCAGCTCACAGTCTAAATCAAGATCTAAATCCAGTGGAAAACATTTGAGCAATCATTATGCGACAGATCTAGACTAGCAAGAAGCCTAAGATTGATGAACTGAATGTAAGAATTTCGGAAGCATGGAGAGATTTTCCAGGTTATCGAGCATTGACTTTTTTAAACAATTTCTCTAGTTTTTCTTGTGAAATTATGTGAACATTACAATTTACTGCGTTCGTGTCGCGATTAAGAATCATTTCAAAACTTTCGATGAATGCACTTAATGTATTAAGTGGTACATTTACATTTGCAGACCGCTATCACCCATAATAAATTGGAATAAACATTTGTATCGAATTTATTAAACTATGTTAGTTCAAACCAGGGAAAACTAAAGGTTGCCAAATTCCGATATCGGAACTTAAACCTTATTTTTATTCAAAATTCTTCACAGCCAACTGTTAGAGTACAGGGCAATTACGAGACTAGCGCTACGATACTATTGACTATAACACTGTCTTCCAGTCGAGAGTCGAACATACGACTAGCTTGCTCGACCAGTATCACATTTTGAGGCCAACTGGGAGGTAAGTGGTATCTAATAAAGAAACAAATCATTCCACTTTATCATTCTTCTCAAACGGGGTAGGTGTGGCTAAAACATCTAAGCCCTTATCAACTTTAAAAACAGGTCAAAATTGAGAAATGCGTTGCTCAAAATGCTTAACGCCAACGACAAATGTTGCCAAAAATGACATAGCCCGGTTTTTTCCCGTCCCCCGTTGGGGTTGAGGAGCATGTTCCTCACAATCGTGTGGAAGATATGTGCCCGTGTTGGGGATCACAGCGACTATTATTTTGATCTATTATGGTGTGACCTCTTTTATTTTATGCCATGTTGAGAGCTTTTGTGTTTGAAGAGCATTAAGGCTTTATAGAACATTTTCCAGCCAATTCCAGTTAACTTACAGATTTTTACCCAATTCCTAAGTACCATTTTAAGGGCACAAGAAGATAGTCAAATAAAGGGTTCGTGCCCTATGGATTGCCCTGTATGACCCTTTTTGCCAATTGATCAGCAATTACGTTTCCTTTGTTTCTGCAATGACCAGGAATCAATAGAGATAGACCATGTTACGACAGGAAAGTTTCTCTAATCGTTATATACATTCCCACATAAGCTCAAAAATATTAGTTTTTGATTTAAAACATCGCAAGTTGTTGTGATTGCGTAAATGCGCACGCATTTTGCATTCAACTTGCGCTTCAAAAACGATCATTTGACTATTTTTTGAATGTAGCCAATCTGCCGCAAGAGAATTCACCACTCGTTCTCCCGTTTTACGTTCATACTGAAGAATGTAAACTGCAAACTGACTGGCATCATGGGTGACGTATTTTTCCGTTTCTTTGCTTGTCTCCAAATTGGCTTCCCACAGTTAAAGATTGTCGCTCGGCGTCGATCTGACCCAAGCAACATGTTTATTTGTATCGGACAGCGTTCGAGCGACTTCTTCCATGCAGATGTAGTGTTGGTTTTGGTTTTTTCAAGTATTGAACCATACGATAACGCGGTTGCTTTTCGTTAGTGCGGTGACTGTCAGTCAATTGACTGTTTTGCAGTCATTCGCATTCCAAACGGTGAAGGAAACTTGATCGAAGCGAAAATGTAAAAAACACATCAGATTGCATTCGTTTTGCTGTACAATTAGAGGTATGACTGAACGAAGTGTGGCGGTACTGTGCGTAGCGTTTGTACTCCAGCACAAAAACTGAAATGAAATTGAATGGACGGTGGGACTGACTGCTTGAGAAAAAAAAAATGGATTGGCCTTGGTCATGGGAAGGCACCACATTAATTTTTCCACCAATGAAAAAGACCTGAGCCGCGAATAAGCTTTACCGTGGACACCTGTAGCACTTATCTTCCATGTATAAAGATTAAGATACACACCTAAAGACACCTTAATAGGGACGCCTGCTCCTATATCGATCATGTTCTGAGTGACGATCGACAGTTTTTGGAGAATACCGACATAACGTCTTTTTAGGAACTAAACATAGCCTCTGATCACCATCTCACTTTTTTTGGAACGGGAGGAAGTGTCCGATGCGAATAATGATTAATTGAATTAACTGAAAATTTTTGATATAGAACAAAAATATATTGCGTTGCGCAAAGGGCAGGTGCGGCTCGCACCCACGCTCTTTCGGTTGGTACCCGAATGTTTTACACACTCAACTGCTGCCGCCCGCTATATTGAGAAGTCTAATCATTCTAAATTCGCACCACACGCTCCTCTTGTGACGATAATATTTTTGTATGAATACTGTTTGTTTCTACCGCTAAATAGATAGACTGTTATCTACTCGATCAGTGCGATAGAAACATGCAGTACGTTGCCGACAGTCGCTCCGGCATCTCACTGTTTGTAAGATCCACGAATGGTTGATAAACGTGACGGTTGGATGACCTGAAGGAGACCATAGCTGCCGTATATAGAGCCCATTGTCGAAAGAAATTCGAGCGTCAAGAGCACGTAATAGCCAGTGCAGAGGACAGTTTTACTAAAAACGACGAATGGAACTTCTACAGAACAGTCGCTGGACGTTTTCTTTACTGATGATCATAAGCTGCTTTCTAGCAAACCGACCGACGGTCCGACGGATGAAAGCACAAGTACTAGATTTCAAGCGAGTTTAGTTAATGCAACCTATTTATGACTACAAACAATCACAAATGAGTTTCTGCATCAGAATGTGATAAAAATGTGAGGAATATGAGTATGGAACGGGCGAAGCAAATCAGAAGCAGCGGAGCTACCAATACAAGAGAATATCAAGAGACCTATAGAAGCGCACAGATAAGCTGTAACGACGTTGAGAACTCTAAGAAGCGGTTGTGCAATGCAGCAACCGATAAAAGGATGGCAATGCAATCCAAATGCATCCAAGGACCAACGAATCGATTGTAGAAGCTAATTGTCAACTCGATAAATTTATGTATTATTGTATTCTGTTCATCAAAATGTGACCGTCATTGGGGTTTTTTGATGCGAATAGCGACCTTTCGTTTACGTGCGATGGATCCTAGATAAGTTCCAGGACCACAACCTGCGAACTCGCCATCTGATCAATTTCAAGGTGGCGTAAGATTCAGTTTAACGAAATCAACTATGGCTAATGCGTTAGATGCGTTCGCAAACCTTCTATTTAACATGGCTCTTGATGGTGTAATACGCAGGGCAAATGAACAAAGAACTTTTACTTCTTGGGTTTGAGAATGCCATCAAAATCATTGGGTAGACTCTGTGGCTGTGAAAGAGGCTATTAGGACTATTAAATGAAAATTTGTGAGGTTAAGACTCATCATCAATATTGCCAAAACAAAACTGTACAGAGCTCTATAGAATTCGGACATTCCCAGTGGTCTTTTACGGAAATGCAACCTTTGGTGACTTTGCGCAGTATGGGAGGACACGCGATCTGCTGGTGTTCAAGTTGCGATTGGAGGACAGCTTTTTAAAACTGATAATATTGGATAACTCTATAAACTTTAAATCTGTGACTGATAGTGCCGATTTCCTGTCAGTGAATTAACTCGAAACCGGCAAAAATCCGCCATCAAAAAATGACATATTTTAATTGAACCAGAGTATATTTCTAGTCAGACAAAAAATACTAAAATAAAACTCATTCACACCGTATCCGAATCAAAAGTTATTACTTTTTCATTCGACCGAAGAAACACACCCAGCGACCCACTTTTTGACAGCTAGGAATAGGAAACACACGGGGAAGGATCGCGGTACCGCCGTTCGCAGTTTGAAAATCCTATCAAAGCCAAACATTTCATTCATTTTGTGCCGGTGTAAAAATTTCCGCAGCCACAGGCACGCTCGTCTGTCTCTACCTGCCTGAGCCATCCTTTTATCTGTTACTGCTGGCGGCTGCCACCGACGACCGAATGATCTCGGCGGCTGCCATTCTTTCGATATATGTACGTGGGCAACATAAATTTGCGATGTGCTTTATATATAATAAAGCGATAATGATAATGCTCGCTCGGTTCGGTTCGGTTTGCTACAGGTTGAACGCCCACACATTCTGGGCATACAACACTATACGACCCTTCCCGCCCTGCACATGTGGGGCGGCAGCAATTTGAAACAGATTTTCTCCTTCACTACTACGGACTACGGTTGATGATGATGACGATGTTAATGATGTTGCTTGATGTGGTTGAATACACAGCGAAATATCCTTTTGCTGGATAAACCAAATTGTTTCATTCGGTTGAGCCATCCGGTGGTGGTTTTCCGATAGGTTTCACCGCCGGGCCAGCAGCACCTGTGGCACTTGACCCAGAAGTTTCGGAAGTGCGCCAACCAAAATCCGCATTCCACTGCGGTAAAACAATTTAACCTTCGTCGCTCGTGGTTTCTCGTTAGAATCCTCAGCTGAGGAGTGAATTACGTTCTAAACCCCTGCGTTCACTGCATTAATATGTGGCTTTGAAGTTCTAGTTAGTTTTGCATTAAAAATTTAACAAGTTACAAATGGAATGTTCCCAGTCAGTGTTGCCTGTTCGTTATCCTCACAGTTCCCTGATTAATAGATACAAAAAAAAACTTCTAAAAACAAACTTGACTTTCTTAACTTAATTTCTGCTCATCTTCCGACACACGCCCCTACAAGTCTGTGGTGCTAAGCTTAATCAGTGGATACCAGTGCTTTTCACTCGCACGCTCGGTCCAGTTCGCATGGGTACGCATGGTCTTTTTACACTGGGTTGATGTCCCTTTTTCGGATCACTACTGGTGCGGTTGCCTCGCTGAACGGACTGCACGGACTGCAACAACCCGGAAGGTACGGCACCGTTCCGCTTTTCATCAGGCTTGCTACTTTTGCTACAAATGCATGTCTAAACTTGGAGGCGATCTGCGTCTGCCGGCTATGTTGGTGTATTCTGTCTGTGAGTAAGTGTGAGTGTGTGTACATGCATACATACCGAATAGGTTGGAAAGTGGATGGCAATTTTGCTTGTTTTCACATTTGTTGGTTTTATTAATTTTAAAATATGCAATAAATTTTCCATAATTTAAAATTTTTGATACATTCATTTAGCTGTAACGAGATAGAGAAAAGGAAAAAGAGAAAAAAAGGGGAAGAGCAAACGTGAGTTATTACGCTTTATTACAAGTCACGTAAAATATGAGCTATCATATCATAAATTCAATCGTGCGGAAATAATTTCGTTACTCCTAATTTAATATAATTAGTCTGGCAGTACGGAGCGTGTACATGGTTTAATGATGCCTAATGGCATACGTTGTTATGAAATTAGCATGTATTTATCTTTCTACATGGCTGAGCCCATTGTGTCGAGCAACCGATTAAGTTAAATTAGACAGCTGTTAGACATATACTATATTGTAGAACCAATCAACATAACTTTACCCATTGAGTTATATTTCACAAACAAAAGGAAAGTTAACGGCCTAAAACTTATTATCCGTTTATTGGAAGTGATTGTGAAAAGTTCCCATAAAAGGAACCAAGATATTTGATGCTAATTGATCTGTCAAGCTTTTTTGTTGCGAAAATTAACTTTGTTGATTATTGATTCTATCTTCTTTATCCTACGTAGGTTTGACCTTACCATCGTTTAATTTGCGGCACTTTCTTTCCAGAGTGTTATTGTCATAAATCTTGGAAGTATTGTGTTTGTCAATAACCCAAAATCGAAACATCGCCTCTGTCGATTAATTAAAGTTATCTTGCTAGGCGTCACACAGAACACGATACAAAATGAAGATTGACCAAAAGACTTAAACCAAAGTTTGTCCAAACCAAAGAAAATATTGCTACATATTTGAATGTTGAAATTGATATAAACCAACTTTAAAATGAGGGAAATGGGCGACGAGTTGAATGGAGACGACTGCGTGAAACCGCATGAGCCATTCCGGTTCGATGGTGACGATGATGAGGACGACGACGACGCCTATCTTAGAATCAGCTTTGATCTTGCTGTTTTGACTGTGCCACCTGAGACAAGCATGATTTCGAAAAATTATATATGAGTCTCTCATAGACTTAGTTATAATCTACAATATCCCTGAAATAAGTATTGCGATATCTTTATTAATTGCTGTTCTTAAAGGCTGCTACCCCATTGGTAGCTAAAAGAGCGCTCTTTTTGCTAGGAACTTATAGCACCATAACTATTTTTAAAGCATAAAGCAGTGCTTAGTTCCGCAATATTGTAGATTCTAACTAACTTTACAATTGTACCATTCACAACTTATGAAAATCTGCTCTGCTAAGGTGGTACAGTCAAAAAAGCAAAACCGGATCAAACTGTATGTTGAGATCTAAACAGAGGGTATTTCGGAAGTGGAAACAGTGAATGGCCATCACGAACGCCTTCGTCGAACTTTCAGTAGCGCACCTCAGAAGAAAGCGTGGTTCATGGGTGAAACCCGGCGGAAGAATGAGGGACGTAGAGAAGAAAAAGAATAGATTAGGTTTCACAGACTTCGAACAACTTCTTTAAGTTGCAATGTCATCAAAATCTCGTCATTATCAATTAACGATGTGACGTATTATGCGCGTCAAGTCTCAGGCCCTATCCTTGCGTGAAATCAACGCAACTATCCAATGTATGAAATCCAACAAAGTTCCCGGGGTCCATCGCGTATCAGCAGAGATGCTCAAACCCGACGCCGTGCTATTTGTACGAGTGTTGCATCTTCAGCTATTCTCTATTACCTGGGGCACCACTATATTTCCGATAGAATAGTTGCAGCGTATCTTGGGGAAGGACCCTAAAAAGAGAGATCTGACAGCTTGCGGGGTAACAGTATTCAGTTCTGATAGCCGCTCCAGCTGAGTCGAATCGATATCGGGTGTACCTCAAGGCTCAGTTCTCGGACCAACGCTTTTCTGCTGCTACATACATGATCATTCGACTGTTCTCAAGTTTTGTTCCATCCAGATGTACACTGATGACGTTCAACTATAAGTCTATAAGACATCTTGATCCTTGCTCACTAGAAATAACCAGGATGGTAAATGTGTATCTGGAAAGAGTATCAGAGTGCTCACAACGTAACGGGCTTGTGATCAATACTGCCAATCAAAGCCAAGCGCTGTTTGTAGTTGGCGTAGACGAATACTTGTATGGGTTCCGGATCAATCAAACTGAGTGTTTGATCAAAGCTACTCTGGAACAAGTGATGTACTACGTGCGTGTATTGGAAGCAAGGCAATGGGCTGTCCCGTATGTTATTCAACATCGTTACTGAACGAGTCTCGAAACGAGAGAAACAATCTTCAGCAAAAATAACCAACAACTATTATTCGCATACGACCTCTACATCATTACTAGAAATTTTGAGACGGCGGAAGCAATCAACGCCAGACTAAAAATGGAGGCTAGGAAGATTGAGCTAAAGATCAATGCGTCTAAAAGGAGATAGGGTAATTTGCCAATGATCGCACAGCTAAGCCCCTGAGTTTTGAGTTTTAACGATATTTTCTAAATAAATAATTACAAATAGACAGAAACCTAAAAATCTGAATCGGATGCAAAATATGTTCACATTACATGGCCATTTTTACGAAATAAATAAGTTTTTCGTGAAAACATATGCGATTTTTGACAACGCTTGAATGCCCAATCGTTGAACACTTCTGAAGCCGTATTGTCCTATAGTTGGACACTTATAGTCCAATGGTTGGACATGCAATATATTGCACCGACCTCAAAGTTAATTTGATAGCTTACTATTAAGAATGAATACACTTTGAGATATATTTATTAAAAATAATCAGCAATTAGTTAACATGTTACTAATTATTAATATATTTCTTAAGGGATGGTAATTTCCCTTTCTAATCTTCGATGCCCTTATCCTACATATCTTATGCTTTCCCGCAATACATAGGGGAACTGTGGGTAAGACGAACAGGGTGGGTAAGACGGACAGGTGGTTGATTCTACTAATTAAGCATTAAAATTCGTATATGTTTTGATGGGCATCCAACCATCTTGCTATCTCATGCTGTCTGAACGTTTCCATCATCATTTAGAACTTTCCAATTTTGATAAAGTACAGAAAAACTAAAAATTGGAAATGATTCTGCGTCTGGATGTAACTTTTTTTCCATCGAAATTAAGCTTTTTGAGTGGTTTAATTCCAAAATGTTGCTCATAGCATGAAGTTTTTCGATTGTATACCTTTTCAAGCAACGTCTGCATTGAAATAATACGTAATTTCATTTGCGTATGAAAAATTGTGAACGCTTTAAAAAAATGTGTAATGATGGGGTGAAATGGACAACTGCTAGTGTGGGTAAGATGGTCAATGAACGTATTATAATAAAATGGTTGATTTTGCTTCTTGGTGATATCTCAAGCATATAAATGTAAATTTAACCGGCAAACGTGAACTTCAAACAAATTAGCAGTGGCCGGGCATGAAACAGTTTTTGGAATGCTTGTTCATATTGCCGCTGCCAAACAATTTTCTATTGGCTGCCTCTAGTGGGAGGGGGTGGACTGCCCCCTTCATTTTTTGCACGCTACACTACCATATTTTACGTATTCAAGTTGTTGAGGGTCAAAAATAATAATATGCTCTTAGTTGGAGCGATTTACAATACCTGTCCATCTTACCCCCACACATTGTCCGTTTCACCCGCAGCACTAAAAATGTTCACTTTTTCGGACCATTTTTAATACTCAAAATACACATTGAAAAACATTTTTTGTTAAATATTTCACTAGCTGCTTTTGAAAACAATATATTGAACTAAAGTAAACTGCATTTAGGTTTTATAAATCATTAGTTCTCTGTATTATATTAGTTGTTCTTCTTAACCTGTTCGTCTTACCCACAGTTCCCCTACATACTTTTGTTCCTTATTCTTCTATTTCCTGCGGCCTAATGGCAAGATGTGTTTTTACAAGGAAAACTATGTTTGTTTCTTTCCTGGTTACTCGAAACAAATTTGTTAGCAAGCTAATAATCTGAAAAACTGCGAATATCCGTTTCCTTAAAGTCTAAAAAATGCTCCATTCATCTTCGTTTTATCATCGAAACTTTATTTATAAAAGAAATAAAATTATAAAATTTTTCAAAAATAATGATAAAAAATTCTTTAGCTCTCAAAAAATATGAAAAACTTGCTCGCCATTGCACTGTGGTCCAGAAAGCCAAATTAGGTGGAAAAAATTGTTTACTCAGTAGTCGTTGATTTTAGACTATTTACGTCTTAGCAACATAATCTTGATTTAGGATGGCGCTTTTTTTGGCATGAGCTATTTTAGGGTGACCCTTAAATTAACCAAGATCCAGAAATTATCTTCAAAACGAAACAAGATAGAGCGATATTCACTGCAGCAATTTCATAGCTTGAAATATTTTGAGTAATATTGTAGAAGACGAAATCCTTCTATCTCGAACCGTTTCCATATTAGGGCGATTTTCCTGAGTCAAGTTAGGGTGACCCTGCTATTTTGCGATTTTTCTCCATAACTTTTTTATTTTGCATTTCTCGCAAAACACTTCTTCAGATGACTTTTGAAGCTCAATAAGACGCAACTTTTGGTGAAAAAAGAAATTGGCTATCTATTTTACTTCTACACTTATATTAAATTTTATGATAAAAATAGGCCGTTTTCAAATGTTAGTATCTCAGAAAGGTGCAAGCAGAATTAAAATCGGTTGATTGCGTTTGAAAGATCGTGATTTTTTGTGCATAATATCAAAAAATTGGAGAGTGGATTTTTGTCTATCTCAAATAAATCAACTTTGAATATGTGTGGTTTTAACATATTTAAGTATATAAAAGTAAACGAGTTGCGCCATAGCTCCGGAAGGCCTTGACTGTTCTTGATTAAACTTAGCGTACATGTTTCTTGACATAAGTAAATCAGTACAGGGGGTTGACAAAAGCGGGGTGGTCGCTGAAAATGGGAGCGAGAGGTACAAATAAATAAAAGTGGCTGCGATCATCTTGCATTAAGGGGCGAACCTGCCACAGGCTGGAAACCTCTCAAATATAGAATAATAATAATAATAATATCTTGCATTTGGTCTGTTAGAAGTTGTACAAGTGGCTGGGAGATAAGATGAAGAGCGTGTGAAAAGATGGGAGGGTCACAACTACGGAAGTAGAACAATATAAGGAAGACTTTGTGTCTCTTTCATTATCTTCGGAGAGACGTACACGTTTCTGTAGACAAAAGGGCCGCTGACCGAGAAGAGCTAATCAAGGGAAGGGGTAGATATGTCTAAATGAGGAAAAAAGCTTTGTTTTTTGTATTATAAGAATTTGCAAACTGAAACGTAGTGTTGTGAAGACCGCATTCGCGTGGTCGAATTTCTCTCACGATTTTCTTCTAACGAACACATATGCATGAGCATTTCTTTCGGATTTCTTTTCTGATATTCTCATGCACTGCGACAAGTTTTTGCCATAGTGTATTTAGTTATCACCTCCCAGTTGGCCTCGAGGTATGATGCTGGTCTAATAAGCCAGTCGTCATATGTTCGAATCCCGACTGGGAGAGGCTGTTAGAGTAAACAGGATCGTAGCAACTGGCCCTGCAGTTGTCCTGCACTCTAACAGCTGGCTGCAAAGTCTGTCGTATAAAAAACAGAAGGTCTAGTTTCTATAACGGAATGTAGCACCTAGGCTTTGCAATACTTTGCTATTTAGTTATCAGCTACGGTCGTTGCTTACGCTCGTCATTGCAACCCAGTAGTTGATACCTATCATCGCTCGCATTGGCCCGCACACTTACCCGCCTGTGTAAGCGAGGGTGCAAAATGAAGAAAAATGTAAAGAAAAATGAAGTAAAATCCGTATCCATACATCCTAGTGTGCCGCTCGTGCTTACGACCTATGTACAGCTCGTGAGCTTTGGATTCGCTGGCGGGATGTGTAGAAAGTTAATATGAGGCTGTACACTCGCGAGTGTGCAGGTAGCAGAATGTATATCGGAGACGAATGAATCTAATGTTTTAAAGTCTCCGTTAACAAATAAAAAACGAACGAACGCAGAATGTATGCACACAGTGCCAGCAGTTGTTTGGCGTAGGCTTGCGTCAGTGGAATACGCTTTGGATGCTATGCTTTTCACACACGCTCGCCTGTGATTTTCAACCTTATCGAAAACAAATGTCCAAGTGGCTGAAAGACAAAAGAATGGTGGCCTCTGATAAAAGGGGAGGTGGGAATCACGGAAATCCGCGTCGCGGGTAGAAAACTATTTAAACTTCTCATTCGGTAGTTCCACTCCATGATACTATGAAACACATATGATTTCATTACTTTGTCTACCATTCCCTCTGTTTATTGGAAAGTCTACCGTTTTTAATGTCTAACCTCATTATAAAGTTCAAGTCAACAAACATGAGGTTAAGTTTATACATTCTCTTTTAGATTTGGACCACTCACACAACTTATAACGGTTTAAATGCAATATAATTACTGCCACTTTTACTTATTTGTACCTCTCGCTCCCATTTTTAGCGACCACCCCGCTTTTGTCAACCCCCTGTACTGATTTACTTATGTCAAGAAACATGTACGCTAAGTTTAATCAAGAACAGTCAAGGCCTTCCGGAGCTATGGCGCAACTCGTTTACTTTTATATACTTAAATATGTTAAAACCACACATATTCAAAGTTGATTTATTTGAGATAGACAAAAATCCACTCTCCAATTTTTTGATATTATGCACAAAAAATCACGATCTTTCAAACGCAATCAACCGATTTTAATTCTGCTTGCACCTTTCTGAGATACTAACATTTGAAAACGGCCTATTTTTATCATAAAATTTAATATAAGTGTAGAAGTAAAATAGATAGCCAATTTCTTTTTTCACCAAAAGTTGCGTCTTATTGAGCTTCAAAAGTCATCTGAAGAAGTGTTTTGCGAGAAATGCAAAATAAAAAAGTTATGGAGAAAAATCGCAAAATAGCAGGGTCACCCTAACTTGACTCAGGAAAATCGCCCTAATATGGAAACGGTTCGAGATAGAAGGATTTCGTCTTCTACAATATTACTCAAAATATTTCAAGCTATGAAATTGCTGCAGTGAATATCGCTCTATCTTGTTTCGTTTTGAAGATAATTTCTGGATCTTGGTTAATTTAAGGGTCACCCTAAAATAGCTCATGCCAAAAAAAGCGCCATCCTAAATCAAGATTATGTTGCTAATACGTAAATAGTCTAAAATCAACGACTACTGAGTAAACAATTTTTTCCACCTAATTTGGCTTTCTGGACCATAGTGCATTGTTGGCGCACATTTAGAAAACAAAATACTTTCAACGTTATATAAAAAAATTGTTTCAACCCAATATTATTGTACAATATTCATAGAAGTATCTTACGTTGGCTGTCAGTACCATTAACACCGCAACGTTTCGGTGATTCAAACTTCTTAATTTTCTTCAAGTCTTTAGACTAAAATGATGATTTTTGTGATTACCCTAATTCAGGAGCAGGTACTTTTAGCACCAAATCAATTACACGATAATAAAATTTCTCAGATAAGGTGCAAGTACAAATAATTTAAACAAATCTGGAGTAGCTTTAATTTGCAATAGGACTATTTTTCTTGGAATTGTTGTATTAACACCAAAAAATCAAAAGCATGTATATAAAATAAAAAATTAATATCATTACCTAAATTTTCATCGGAAAGCTTTTGCGTACAAATGAAAACCATTTGTAAATAGTGCCGTAAACATAAAAACTGTCAAATTCACATGCATAATGAGAAGTAATGCGGGTTTTTTCATGCTATTTCAGTACTTGTACAACCTTAGGACAATCGTTGCTTTATTGTCCAATGATTAAACAGTCAAATTTTATACTTTAAAAATTATAAAAAAAAAAATATTTTCCTTGAAAATGTTGACAAATAGTGCATAGATCAATATCATTAGCTGTGTACAGCATGATATGGTAATATAATTGTTTTAAACGTTAATTAGTGAGACATGTTTCTTATCTGAAATGCTAACAAAATTGAGTGGTATAGCCCATATTGTATATGACAATGTTTAACTTGAATTTTTGTTTTTAAATCTTACCTTATGTAACGCTATTGTTACATGAAATGATCCACAACTGATCAAAGTGAGTAATTCGTGCACTTTGATAGGGCTTGAGCGCATATGTATTCTAGAATTAGCGTTTTATTGGACGCTGTCCAATCATTGGCATCGTTCAATGATAGGCAAAATACCCTATATGATAGAAAGAGGCTTCAGCGAAGACAACGATGAACTTAAGGTGGTTGATGAGTTTATTCATTTCGTATAAATCAACAGACGAAAACCTGAAAAGCCCCTCCAGGAGACCATCATGCAGCTAAAGAACAAGTCAGCTGAAAAAAATGGCATCGGAGCGGAGCATATTAAAATGGGACCAGAAAAGCTGGCCGTTTGCATGCACCGGCTAACTGTTAGAATTTGGGATACGGAGCAGCTACCGGAGGAGCGAGAACTATCGAGCGAACACCGTTCTCAATGCCGCCTATAAAGTGCTGTCCCAAATCATTCTCCGCCGACTATCACCAATTACGAGCAGATTTGTGGGAACTTATCAAGCCGGCTTTGTAAAACTTCGGTCTCAACGGATCAAATATTTACACTGCGGCAGATCGTCCAAAAGGGCCTTGAATACAGAATTCCCACGCAACATTTGTTTGTTGACTTCAAAGCCGCGTAAGATACCATCGACCAGAAAGAGCTATGGACCTGTTCTCGTCCAGGAAGCTCATCAAACTGATTCAATTAGCCGATGGATGGTACTCAGTGCTGTATTTGAATTTCGGGTGGATTGTCAAGTTTATTTGAATCACACAGACGGCTTCGTCAAGGTGATGTTCTCGTATGCCTGCTGTTCAACATAGCGTTACAAGGTGTCATGAACCGAGCGGATATCAACACGGGCCACGATCTTCAACAAATCTTGTCATTTCGACTGCTTTACTGATGACATGGATGTAATCGGCAGTGGCTGAACTGTACACCAGACTAAGCACAGCAGAAAAGATTGGGTTAAAGATAAATACGTCTAAAAAAATTACATGCTGGCCAGTGGAACCGAGCCGACCGACGCCGCAGGTAGTTGACGTCAAGCTACCTTGGCTCACTAGTAACGGCGGAAAACGATACCAGCCGTGAGATTCGGAGGCGTATTATCAGCGGAAGTCGTGCTTACTATGGGCTTCACAAGCAATTGCGGTCGAGCAGACTAAGCCCCCGTACAAACATGGACATGGGATATGCAGTCTCCTTTTGTCCAGCGCCTCTATGGTCCAAAGGTACAAGTACCAGCGATCCAGTAAAAACTGAGAAAAACCAACACTGCCAGCAGTTCAGTAGTCATGCCTTTGGGCTGACAGATAAAAGAATGCTGCCAGGGGTAAAACTATGCGGGTATGCGCTGAATGCGTTTTATATTTGCCTTCATGCAGGGCTGTCAATTTTTTCGAGCACTGCTCTTCTGCTGGTATTCTTTGACTTTGAAAAAGCGTTTGACCGACTCAATCACGGAAACATCTGAAGCGCATCTCATCGGGGCTCAATGCAAAGCGTTATCGTGTACGGCTTTGCACAATGGTGTCTTATCCGAGTTAATAAGAGTTACTCCCAAGCAACAATGTGAGTTTTATTGTACTCTTATGGTGGTTTTAAAGGCCAATTTTGGTCTTAAATGCCATCATAAGAGTGTAATAAAACCCAAATTGTTGCTTGGGCTGTTTGTATGAGGCAGAGCTGCATATTATCATCATTGTGGATGAGCAGAGGTTGAAGGATTCGCAAATTGAATATATACATCAAGCATCGGCAAGCAACTTTATCACAAGTATTGACTAAAATGAACGGTTCAATTCGCCACATCGAATGAGCCGCGTACATTCACGCATAAAATAGACCCTACAGTGATTCATACCCTCTTATTCAGCAACTCCTATTCCTACCTCCTCGTGGTACCAGCCGGAATACGAGTTACTTTGGTGGAAATCGAGTAACCAACCCCAGTGGAAGCCAAGGTCGTATGCCGACAGGAAAGGAAGGCTCTTTCGAGCTTCGTTGGCTTTCCGGCGAAACAGGGGGATGGTGTAGAAGGCTTTGCAAGCCGTCACCACGAAAAATACTAAAGCACGGAACGAAGAACAAGAAAATTCTCACTGGAACAATCGGAATAGACCCACGCGACAAAAAAGGACTATGGATTGGAAACTCGGGACGTGGAACTGCCGATCTCTCAACTTCCAAGGGAGCACTCGAGTGCTCTCCGACGTATTGAAGAGCCGCAAGTTCGACGTCGTAGCGCTGCAGGAGGTGTGCTGGAAGGGCTCAACAGTACGTACGTTCAGAGATGGACATACCATCTACCAGAGCTGCGGCAACACACACGAGCTGGGTAAGCTTTCATAGTGATGGGCGAGATGCGGGAACGGGTGATTGGGTGGTGGCCAATCAATCCTCGAATGTGCAGGTTGAGAATCAAGGGCCGATTCTTCAACATAAGCATCATCAACGTGCACAGCCCTCACCTCCGAAGTACCGATGACGACAAGGATGAATTCTACGCGCAGTTGGAGAGTGAATACGACCGCTGCCCAAAACATGATATCAATATCGTCATCGGGGATTTCAATGCTCAGGTCGACCAGGAGGAGGAATACAAACCGGTGATTGGAAGGTTCAGTGCACACCAGCGGACTAATGAAATGGACCTAAGACTTATCGACCTTGCCGCCTCCAAGAATATGGCCGTACATAGTACCTTTTTCCAGCACAGAAGCCATCACAAGTACACCTGATGGTCACCAAATCAGACAGAATCACAGATCGACCACGTTTTGATCGACAATCGGCACTTCTCAGACATTATCGACGTCAGATCCTATCGAAGCGCTAACGTTGACTCGGACCACTGCCTAGTGATGGTTAAGATGCGCCCAAGACTCTCCGTTGTAAACAATATTCGGTACCGACGCCAGCCTCGGTTAGATCTCGCGCGGCTGAAGCAGCCACATATCGCCGCAAACTATGCGCATTCACTCGAAGCGGCGCTGCCGGAAGAGGACGAGCTGGACGAAGGCCCTGTCGAGGACTGAAAACTATCAAAACAGCCATCAGCAGTGTAGCGGAGAGCTCCATCGGGTATGTGGCCCGGAATCAGCGGAACGATTGGTTTGACGATTAATGTAGGAGGGCGATGGGTGTGGAGAATGCTGCGCGAGCGGCCAAGATGCGCAGTGCCACACGTCAGAACGTGGAAAGACATAAACAGAAGAAGATGCAGCGAAACCAAATCTTTCGGGAGAAAAAGCGCTACCTGGAAGAGCAGGAATATGCAGAGTTGGAGCGGCTGCATCGTTCTCGGGAAACGCGAAAATTCTACCAGAAACTGAATGGATACCGCAAAGGCTTTGTGCCGCGAGCCGTGTCGGGATAAGACTGGCAGTATTCTGATGGACGATCGTGAGGTGACCGATAGGTAGAAGCAGCACTTCGACGAACACCTGAATGGCCCCCAGGCGGAGAACTATGGCGACGGGGAAAGCGATTTCGACGGTGCAACAAACGGGGAAGAGGTGCCAGCCCCAACGATAGACGAAGTTAAGGAGGTCATCATGCAGCTAAAGAACAATAAGTCAGCTGGAAAAGATGGCATCGGAGCAGAGCTTATTAAAATGGGACCAGAAAAGCTGGCCGTTTGTCTACACCGACTAATTGTTAGAATTTGGGATACGGAACAGCTACCGGAGGAGTGGAAAGATGGGGTTATCTGCCCGATCTACAAAAAGGGCGACAAGTTGGACTGTGAGAACTATCGAGCGATCACCGTTCTCAATGCCGCCTATAAAGTGCTGTCCCAAATCATTTTCCGCCGTCTATCACCAATTACGAATAGATTTGTGGGAACTTATCAAGCCGGCTTCGTCGAAGGTCGGTCTACAACAGATCAAATATTTACACTGCGGCAAATCCCCCAAAAGAGCCATGAATACAGAGTTCCCACGCATCATTTGTTCGTTGACTTCAAAGCCGCATATGATACCATCGACCGGAAAGAGCTATGAAAAATCAAGGACGAGAACAGGTTCCCCAGGAAGCTCATCAAACTGATTAAATCTACGATGCATGGTACACAGTGCTGTGTTCGGGTTTCGGGTGGATTGTCAAGTTCATTCGAATCACACAGAGGGCTTCATCAAGGTGATGGTCTTTCATGCCTGCTGTTCAACATAGGTGTTATGAACCGAGCGGATATCAACACACGGGGCACGATAATCAACAAATCTAGTCAATTCGTCTGCTTTGCCGATGACATGGCTATTATCGGCAGAACATCTGTGGCATCATCTGGCTGAACAGTACACCAGACTAAATCGCAAAGCAGAAAAGATTGGGTTAAAGGTAAATACGTCTAAAACAAAGTACATGTTGGCCAGCAGAACCGAGGTCGTACGACACCGCTTGAGCAGTAGTGTATTGATCGACGGCGATGAGTTTGAGGTAGTCGATGAAATTGTCTACCTTGGCTCATTGGTAACGGCGGACAATGATACCAACCGTGAGATTTGGAGGCGTATTATCAGCGGAAGTCGTGCTTATTATGGGCTCCACAAGCAATTGCGGTCGAGCAGACTAAGTCCCCGTAAAAAGTGCACCCTGTACAAGACGCTCATTGGACCGGTTGTTCTCTACGGGCCTGAAACATGAACAATGCTCGAGCAGGATCTGCGAGTGCTCGGAGTTTTCGAACGGCGAGTGCTAAGAACGATCTTCGGCGGCGTACAGGAACGGAGTATGGAGGCGGAGGATGAACCATGAACTGGCACAGCTCTTTGGCGAATCCAGTATCCAGAAGGTGGCTAAAACTGCAAAGATGGTGTTCGCCTCAAATACGGTAGGAACAAGACGACCAGGAGCGCAGCGAGCAAGATGTAGCGAGATCTGGCGAAGAGTACTCGGTGTCCGAGGAATTGGAGAGAATAATGATAGAATAATAATGAATAAATGAAATATTCAATTCTTGGACAAGAACTTGTCCTTGAGCCAGGGGATAGCCATTGCAGGTGATCGTAGGCAGTGGAGATTCCTGATTTCATCCCTTTGTTCTGCTGGACCGGTGGACATACACCAATAACTAAGTGTTTTGATGGCAAAGCTTAAAAGTTATAATAGTTCTGTTCGAAAGTCTACCACCAAAACAAACAAAAAACAGTTATTGCAATACGATACTTAGCTTCTGAAAATAAGCTCGTGTTCATAGTACCTACATGTTTAAGAACTTAATTTAACAAGAACGACTTTCCATTGCGTCGAGCTTGTTGCGCGGGGCAATTGAATACTTAGCGTTTTCCTTTTGATTGCTTTTTACTCACTTTCTCTGCTATGTGGTAAAATGATCAAATGATTAAAGCCGCATTAAAATAAAAATAAACTCCGCTCGAATATTTACCAAACTAATACCAAAATAAGCGCAAGTATGAAATACGAATTTAAAATGAAAAAAAGCATATGTTCAAAAATATTTGCAAAAATCTCTAATCACTTGTAAAAGTGATGCAAAGGCAAGTTCCATTAAAGTAAAATGCAAAACGCCTCCATCGAACGGAAACTGACGGATTCACATGGTTACCTATGCGTCAACGTTTACTATCTCCAAGCTTATAGGTAGTCGTGAAGCGCAAAAATAGATTTATATTACATATGAGTTTCTCATCATGGTAATAAATTTATAATTGGTTTCAAAGATTATAGTCTCGAAAAGCCGGTGCTGACAGACATAATTTTATATCTCAAAACACTTCCAGTGTCCAGTGACCTTCGAGATTCTAATAATAACACACGCCTAAGTTAATGGCAGGTATAGGATTACTGTCTCGCCAAAATATGGACTAAGAAGATTCGATCACAAATTTAGATTTCGTCATGATTGCAAATCAAACTATTCTGTCGAAACCACTAACTGCTGCATCTCCGACAATAATGTGCATTATATCCATATTTGCTCATTTTTAATACTTTTAAAACAACCTTTCCAACAGGAAACGGAATTGGAAAGGATGATGGAATTAGTAATTATTTGTATACACTTACATCAACAATTCCCTTAAAATTTGACTTTTACATTGCAACTTACATTGTAGAATTATCCCACTCCAGCTGGCTAACGTTCTTGTAGCGCCCGTTGATGACCTCCTCGTCCTCGGAGTCCGAGTTCTCCGACTCGGAGCTCTCGTCCGACAGATTATCGTTCTGCATCGGATTGATGGTGATGGTCAGGGCCGAATCGTCCCAATCGAGCTGCTGCTCCGGTGCCACCTTCGGACACGGTTGGTGCTTGTCCAGGTTTCGCGACTGGCTGCTATCGCCCAGGCCGCCACCACCGTTGTTCCGCAGGCGAGCGATTCCGACGCCACAGATCAACAGCACAAACGACGCACAGATGACCACGATCAACATGGTCGAGTGGGACGAGGCCAGCTGGGCCTTTTCGTGTGCCAGGTTGTGCACCTTGGACTGCGATTCCTGGATGTCGTGCGAGTGGAGCATCGCGTGGGCGTACTGGTTGGTTTCTGTGAAAATAAAATCGTAGAAAACAGAAAATTGAAAAATGGATGAACAGTTATTGAAGGTTGATCATACTTACCATGCGAATCGGAAGCCACGGCAGCTCCGGTGTGGGACTGTCCATCGTTGGCCACTGATGGCAGAACCGACGGTACTGCCAGCAGTACGTTTGGTGCCGTAGTTGCCGATGTCGGTTGCTGCTTCGGATGGAGCACCGTCAGCGTCAGGGTGTACTCAGCGCTTCGGAAGTGGTCATCCACCTGGGAGCAGGTCAACTTGAACACTCGGTTCAAATAGTAAGCCGGTTTCTTGTTGATGTACACCAATGATTTGAGAATGTGCTGATAGTTATCGATGGTATCGTAGCCGATCATTTCGACTCCGTCCTTGCTGATTTTGGTCTTGATGTCAAATTTGAACAACGAATCATCGGTGCCTTCCTTGTCGTCGATGGTTATCTCTTCGTGGTCCGGATTCAGACTGGGAAAAACATTTACGTTACAGGCGTCCAATTTCTGCAGAGATTGACGAATCTCTTTGCCGGTGTAGATACTGATGTTGATCTGGGCAAGAATTTTGACTCCATCCTTAATGTCCGGGTAGGAAACCAAGTGGTTTGAGTTTCCGGTAATGACAATCTGTGGTTTTTGATCAACTGTGAGTGGTTTATCTACCAAGATCTTGCTGTAAAGAGTACTGGAGGGTGTGACCGGTTCGGAAGAAATATTGGACGATGTAACCATAATATAGGTATCGATCGTCGGTAACCGGATGGCTTTCTTGTTTGGACAGCTTACGGTAGTCATTACTTGGATGTTGCGACGACCAATGGTTGGGTTATCCTTATTGTTGACATACTGAATCTGCTGAAGTAGCAGCTCAATGTTACTCTTGTTGCTACCTTCAATGACAATTTTGTTCATTTGAGTGTTGGATTGAATCTGCTGCTCTGGTTCCAGGAAATGATCTGCTGGCGGAAGTAACTTTTCTGCACAATCCGTTCCGCAACGAATTTGATTCGGAGTGAGTGTCTTCTTCAGTGATAATTTGATTTCGGAAATGTCTCCGCTGAAGCCGTGTTTTAGACGATTTTCCGATCCCTGATAGCAAGCACCGATGGCAAGGGTAGTGTTAATACCGTGAGCCGCATGCAGAGGCCAATCGTCGATGACCTCCGGATTGCTGTGCCGATCTTCGACGTTGCTTTCGAACTTGACTCCATCGATGTAGAGGTCAACCTTGGGGAGGTCTACGTTGATTGTATAGTGATGCCACTCGTTGTCACATACTTGTGGGATCTTCCAGCGCCATTCAGCTGGGCTGAAGATGTTCAGGTCACCATCGTTGAAGTTTTTGCGCAGCAACAGGATAAGTCGACAGTTTCGGACGAAGAGAGCCATGTGGTGGCGGTTCATTTTGTGATCGTCCGCACTACAAATAATGTGTTCCTTGGTATGCTTGTCACTAGAAGAGATGCTGTGATGTCTGAACATTGTCATGACACTGAATTGGTGAGAGGAAAAATCTTGTGCTTTAATGACGTTCTTCGGGATGATCGCTCCAGAACTACCATCAAAGTGGAAAATCGATTCAGCTCCTTCGTCGTACACCAAATCCTTAGTCCATTCGGTGTTCTTCTGCAGTAAATCAACCAATCCAGTTTCCATTTGTTCGTCATCACTCAACTTCTTCAAGCACTGGCTAGCATCCCGATCACATCCGAACGAAATGTGCTTGGTCTTGAGGGCGACCGATGATTGAATTACCATATCTTCACCCTTGCACTGCATGTCACACAGCTCGAGGTGGATCTTCGGAAACAGCAAAACGCTCTCCACCGAGTTGGCAATGTAATCGATTCGTTCGGCCACTCCCATGACATGTGCTTCACAAACCCGTCGCACTCGAATGTTTACCATGACCGGGGCGGACTGTTTCATCGCGCAATCGTAGGCCACCACCGACAGAATGTGGTTGTGCGATGCCTTGTGCGACAGCGGCTCCGTGTTCCGGATCGAGCCCTCATTATCGATCGTGAACGGCTGGTCGCTGGTAAGAATCTCATACTTGCACACGTCGCCAAACAGCGGCGTACAGTCCTTGTCTGTCGCTTCCACTCGGATAATTTCCTGATACAGCCGGCCTTCGTCCACCTGGAAAGAAGGACAATATGAAGCGTTAATAATGAGTTTCTCTCTCGCGGTGGAATTCTTTGCTTGTGCCCTGGTCGACCTCGGCGCGAGACGTGCCCAGCCAAGCGAGTTGTATTCCGTCAAAGTGCCTCACTGTCTACCCACTGTTTATTGGTTTTATTCGCATTGACACCGAGCGTCTAGGGACAGAATGAATTAAAAACTGGAAGTTAAAGTGCGCCCCTTGCGAGTGCCCCGATTGTGTTATTGATATTTTACTTAATCAACTAAATTACCTAATTTGTGAACCATGAATTCATCCCGTTAGAATTATTTTAAATTAAAATAAACGTTGCTTACACTGATGGTGCAGTGCAGCACAAGAGAAATATTGCAAAATTCATATGAAAATACTGGCATTCGGAGAGGAGTGAATGAATATTATCTAAAAATAACGTCTATTCTCACGAAGCGATGGATGGTGAGATATGTCACAATAAAGTGAATATTCCTTAACTATAGCTGTGTCAGCTCTACTGTTTCTCACATAGGTGCTTGCTAAATTCATTTGATTGATTAGCGGTGGAACTAGTCGTCGCCGGTCATCGAGCGAAGTATTTATTTGATATCGCAAGCTTAATTGACTTCATTTTTAACAGCTGAGAACTTATCAGTAGTGTGTTTCTGTGAGGTGAGTAGTCTAGTTACAACAAGCTGAATGTGCTAACTGCCTGCTGACAAAATGAAGCGGAAAACTCTAGTCATAAACAGTGAAATCTGGTTCGGTTGTCAAAAGCATCATCACATTGTTATGCCCACGCCTTGCCATTTGAAGCAACTGAGGACTACTGCATAGAGCTCCACGGAGTTCCACAGAACTGGACTACCTCATCCGTGTATTGTTTCGATTTACTTGGAACGGCTGCCGGTGGCAGAAAGTGACTAATAGAAGAACTTGCTCTCTGGTGCTGTGATGTAGGCGGTACAACGATGTAAATTGTTTGTTAGTTTGCATTCCGGATAAGGAGCGGACGGAAAACTATGCGAAAGAAACTATTACTGAGCTTTTTGCTGTGACAAAATGACTCAGAATGACTTGGTTTGTGTTTACGTGGTTAGTTATCTCGAATAGTTTGAACACGAATACTGAAGTGCTTAAATTGCAGATAAGCGGCAATTGTTCTGCCCGTTAGTTTGTTGATAACATATACATATTTTCCTGTACAAATTGTTAAAAATTAATATATTAAATTTGGTGACCAGTGTGCAAAATCACCCGGTTGCTGATACCGTTTGAAACGTACTCTGCTCAATGGATCATATTTATAAGACTCATAAATAGGGGCGTGTTGATTATTAAAATCGACATCTCACAAGCGTGGCTGACCAAAGTTAGTTTGACAGCTTCAGTTTTGCAATAATTTTGTGAGCACACTCGAAGCAGCCTTTTACTAGCACAGAAGTATCGAATTATTATGTTTTCTTATACAAATCACATCTTTGTTGATTTCAAAGCATCGTACGATACAGTCAATCAAGACCAGCTATGGTAGATAATGCACGAACGCAGGTTTCCGGATTAATCGACGCGATTGATCACAGCTCATTGAATTGAGTGATGTGTTTCGTGCGCATCTCGGGGTTACTGTCGAGTCCTTTCGGGACGCAATGAGAGTTGAGACAAGATGACTGCTTATCCTGCATGTTATTCAACATCGCTCGTGAGGGGATGATCTGACGAGCGGGCCTCGAAACGAAAGGCATGACTTTCTCCACGGGTAGCCAACTCTTAGGCTCTGCAGATGACTTTCAGCATCTTTGGCTCGAGCAGCACGTTCCTCACAATTATGTGGAAGATTTGTGCCTGCATAGCTTTGATATTATAACCAGAAACAGCGACGGCGGACGTAATCTACGTTAAATTGAAAGCTGAGTCTAGGAAGATATGGCTGGAAAGGCATGCATCGAAAACCAAATACGAAGTAGAAATGGTAGATGAGTTCGTGTATTTAGGACCGCTGGTGAGGGACCACGGACAACATCACCAGAAAGGAGATCCAGCGGTGCATTCAAGCGGGCAATCGGGTCTATTTTGTCCGTCGCAAAATGCCACGATCAAGAAGCATACGCCGCTGTATCAAGCTGACAATGTACAAAACCTTTATAAAACCGGTAGTACTTCATGGACTTGAAGCCGTCACGCTGCTCTCGGAGGATATATATGCGTCCTTGTCGTGTTCGAGCTACAGGCACTGAAAAATGGGCAAAAATGAGCACGCATGGCTCTACGCCGCTAACGACGGCGAGCGCAGTTAAATCGTGCGGATCGTCTGACATTGACAAGAGTGGTTCGGAAATTCATTAGCGACTTAATTTGTGCCAAAATAGTGGCGGGGTTTTAGAAGGATACACGGACGGGATGATCCGAGTCGGCGGTACACAGCTTCTTTGCCACCTTCACGGTTGCTTCCCAGAGACCGCCGAAATGTGGCGTTTTTTCGGTCTTCTCAATGAAGGAGTGTTCTCGATCTCCGCACTTCTCCGCAACAATTCAAATAGCTCAATTGACCTTTTTATTTTATTTTTATTCAAAATTATCGGAGGAAATGTGAGCAAGGCGACCACTGCGATTTATTATGAAACGTCTTAGTATTAGCAGAGAATCCTCGGTAGACAAGTCGCTAACGAGTTACAAATAGGCTTTTGTAGGGGTAGCACGCTTGTGTACCGACTTTAGATAAAACGGGCCAGCGCAATCGAATCTCCTCCCGTTACACGGGTGGCTGGGGATGAATTTATGTTCAGGTAGTTCATACACACATCTATGAACATTGTTGTGAGCTAGCTTGCGGACCCGAAGTGTCACAAAATTCTTCACGTAAGGCATTCAACAGTAATCGTTCTCCGGCATGTAGCATATTATGGTGGTAGTTTTGGACAAATAATAGCGAAAAGGGATGAAAGCTGGAAAGTATGGCAGGATGACTCGCTTAGTTGGGCTGATTTAACTCGACCTCCAACCCTGAATACCCCTTCTCGGTCTAAAAACGAATTCATTTTCTTCCTTCAAGTTATTAAGCTCTGCAACAAAGGCATCATTTTGCGTAAGTTTTATTAATGCTGTTTTGCCTTGGCCAAGCTGATTTACCGCCCCTTCCTGAAGTAATGCCGATAAGGTGGTGCCAGGGGGGATGGAGACTGGAGACTCGAGTAGGGTTTTAGTGGGTCCGAATCCTCACGCCCCATTAGGGGGCTCGGGATACCAGGGAGTTTCAGGTGTCTGATAGTACCATATCTAGGTGCTCAGCAGATTTCCCTACTCGTAAAAGAAGAAGCTGACTTACCGATAAATAAGCATTGTCAGCACTATAAAAGGGCTAGCAGTAAAGTAGCCGCATATTTTGCCAAAATAGCATTTAAGTACCATTTAAGGCAACTTAAATGCCTATTGGCTTGCATTTAAATTGCATTGGAAATGCTTATTGGTTACCTGGGGGTTTTGCCCGAAGTACGGGCATTCGGATTCGAAGGCGAAATTCAATAAATTAAAGACAATAAAACTAAGTTAAATTACTTCATTTGATGCCCAGAAAGTTTGATAGCAATCGAAAAAAAAACTCGAATTTTGCGAATTAATTTTGTGTGTTGCAGTTTTACCGTGGATACCCTTTAGATAGATAGATAGAAACTGATAAATTATAACATACCTTGACGTAAATGTCAACTGAAGTTATAATTTTGAAATATTTGTGTTACTTCGATTTATTTTTTGATTGTACAGTAGCGTTTACAAGCTACAAAACAACTCTTACGGTAGTGTGAGAGCATAGAATCCAACGCTTATTCCACTGACGCAGACGTACGACAAACGACCGGTGGTCTTGTGTGCATACATTCCGCTACCTATGCATTCACGAACGCACTATCTCGTAGCGTGTTTCTGCACAGCCCGCTCATGAGGCCAATACCTCGTGAGTTACCGACAGCACACCGATTTTGCTGTATTTCTTCGTTTCTTTGTCATCTTGCGCTCTCGCTTACACACAAGGGTCAGAGTGACGGCCTCGCGAGCAATCTCTATCAACTGCTCGGGTTGCAATGACGAATGAGAGCGACGACGTCGGCTGATAGCTAAATACACACTCGTAAAAACTCATCGCAAGAATGTACGAGTACGGCCTTTGCTCTTCTGCATAGTGGTGATTTCTGTGAAAAGCTAGGTTCAATCTTTTGAATCCAAAAGAAAGATATTTATATAAAAAATATCTCTGAATTCCGCTGGAATAAAATTAATTTTTTTGCGCCATAAACAGGCTATTTTCATATGGAATCCGATGACATGGTATTTTTTCACGGCACATGCTTGCTTCTAGATGTTTTGGTCAAATAAACAGCATTTTACCCTAGTTTTATCGATGTCAAAGCGAATATCTCTGGATTATGCTAGGATAAATTTAATCTTTTTCCACCAAAAGAAAGTTATTCTTATATGCGTTCGAATAGCTTAACGTGTTCGTTTAGGACCTCCCAGTTGGCTTCGAGGTATGACGCTGGCCTAATAAACCAGTCATCGTAGGTTCGAATTCGACTGGGAGAGGCTGTTAGAGTCTGGCTGCGAAGTCTGTCGTATAAAAGAAAAACAAAGGATCAAGTTTCGATAACGGAATGTAGTACTTAGGCTTTGTTCTGTTGCTTTGTTCGTTTATTGCAGATTGGGCCAAATAAAGTGCCTGCCACCCTAATTCAGCGACGTCAACTGAGAAAATTACGGTAAAATTATTAATTTTGATGCAATCTAATAACCTACCATCGAAAACCACATGAAGATAGTTTTCTTCCTGGGGTGAAGGAAGTCCGGTTTTATTCCAGTGGGTTCCAGAGTTATTGATCAATACATCTTTGTACTCCTGGAAAGGTACGGTAAAATCCTCTTCATTTGGTTAAAACTGCTAAACCCAGACGGGTGTCGTGACCAAGGACCACACCATTGAAATCCTCATAAAATCTCAAAAAATCTTTCATTTGACATCAAAAGATCGAATGTAACCCAGCGGTATTTGGAGAGGATAAAGGACCTTTTTGCTGAAAATTTCCCACTGTGCAATAGTCTATTGAATATGTTTGTATTTTCCTGCTGAGTTCAATCAAATTACACTTTTTGACGTTAAGTTGGAGCAAGCTTTGGTTGTACCATGTGTTGCATACATTAATTTCATCTGAAATATTTCGACCTCTTTCGCATTAGTCAATTCTATTAACAGCTGTCGTCTGCGGATACAAGAACACGTATTGATTTAGGAAACGAGAAGGTGTTATCTATGTAACGCATGAAAAGAAAGCGGCCCAGCTGACAACCTTGAGGAACATAGCTCTTATAAACAAAGGAAGACAGCAACTACAAATCACCCACACAAAATACACGATCGCATAAGATTTAAATATAGCTTAAGCCACAAGAACACTTAAGCATGTAGAATACCGCACCAACCGTTAACCGTGCTCTCAGTTTAACCGACAGAAAACTGTAGTTCCTTTGGTTGGAAAAGTTATAAATATTCTTGCAATAAAAACCTTCGCTGAAGACGCCTTTATTGTGCTATCAGATATTATTAGCCTTTGCGATATTATTCGTCATTTGTGATAGAACCTCAAAAATCGATTCGATCAGAATAGCTACAAAGCTGTCGAGTTCGGAAGACAATAACTTTCACCAAACATTTGTACATCGGGAAATATACATAACTTCGCAGTAGAATTCGAGCAATATATTATCAACAAAGACCGAGTTATTAAAAAATTCAGTATAAAATGGATATAAATGTAATCGGGATTTTGTTTAGCAGTCTACTCTTATCCACCGGTTTGATTTATCAATTGGTCTGTTTATTTACCAGTCTCTCTTATCCATTTGTTTGATTTGGCCGTTAAACTGTCTTTTCTAATGGTATATTTTGTCCATTGGTATGTCTTGTGGATCGGCCTGACCTCGCCGTCGTACTATCTTGCGCATTTCTGTATCTTGTGTATCGATCTAATTATTCTACCAGTCTACCTTGTTTTTCTATCTCTCTTTTACATCGGTTAGTCTTGTCCATTGGTTTGCATTGTTCATTGGTGTGTCTTGTCCATTCTCTTGTTCAGCAGTCTGTTTTTTCTATCCAATTGTTTTGTCCATAAGTCTGTTTCTTCAGCAGTTTGTCTTGTCCATCGGTCTGATTTGTTCATTGTTTTGTTTTGTCCATCGGTCAGTCTTGTCCACTGGTCTTTCTTGTCCCAACGTCTGTGTTATATATGGGTTAGTTTGTTCCTTAGTCTGTCTTGTCCATTAGTCTGGCTCTTTTAGTGTGGGCTGACGGTCTGTCTTGTCCATTAGTCTGGCTCTTTTAGTGTGGGCTGACGGTCTGTCTTGTCCATCACTCTATCTATTCAACCGTACTACCTTGTTCATTAGTCTGTCTTGTTTTTTTCAATATTTTTTGTTTATCGGTTTTTCGTGTTTTTTGATCTCTTTTATCCCTCAATCTGTCTTATTATTCAGTCTATCTTGTCCATCGATTCGCTATGTCCACCGGTCGAATTTGTCCATCAATCATTTGTTTTTCTGTTTTGTGCACTTGTCTATTTGTCCATCAGTCAGTATTGTCCATCGATCTGTCTTGTCCGTGGGTCTTTCTTATCTATAGGACACCATATGAACCGTTGCTTTTCAAGAGATGGCGCTTTTCTAGTGGTAGTAAAATCAAAATATGTCACGTATCTATGTTTACCTAACTGAAAAACATTCACTAATTATATTTTTTTTGTGGTACAGTTACTCGGTTATTCTTAATTTTCGTGACTTCTGCCTAATTTTGATAAAAAACAAACTTTTTCTATACCTCCCATAGCATCTTACTACCATCCCAAGCAGCAATGCGAGTTTTATTGTACTCTTATGGTGGTCTTCAAGACCAATTTTGGTCTTAAATGCTATCATAAGAGTGTAATAAAACTCAAATTGTTACCTGGGATTCATCCGAGAACCCGGAAAAGTGATTTGATACCGTACGAGACCCAAGAGCTGAATATGTTTGCGACCTTTCAATTCGTAAAAATTAAATTTCGCGACATGAACGCGATAAATAAAAACAATGTTTACCAACTATTTATTGGTTCAGGTGTCAAACGTTATATTGCGATTAGCGATAAACACAAAGGAAACTGAGATGCATGAGAGAGCAATGTTGCTGCGTTGAGTAAATTTATTGTCGCGCAAAATTGAGCTGTTTCCGAAATGTACAATATGCGTTACAAAGTAACGACATCTGTTGCATTCAAAAGGGAAACATTGATAGTTTCAAGCATACTCTCGCACATAGCGCATGATGAAACACTAGCGCCAACTTCTGTTATTTATTATCAGAAACTAGAGGCGGTGTCCTATTGATCTGTCTTGACTACAAGACATCGGTCTGAGTTGTCTGTTGGTCTGTCTTGTTTGTCGGCCTGTCTTGTTTATCTGTCTGTCAGTTCATTAGTCTGTCTTGTCCATCAGTCGATCATGTCCGTTGGTTTGTATAATTCATGCCATCTTTATTGGAATAGCTTATTGTTCATATTCAAATTTCTAAGCGTATGAACCCTGAAGAAAATTGCATCCTAGTAACAAAAAGTTATCCAAAGTCTGCTCAGTCTGTTGCTAATTCCTAAGCATGTGAAAGCTAGCACATTTTTGATTTGATCAGTGTGTCACTGCACATTGAATTGATAGAAATAGAAATTTATTGAATTGACAAAAAAAAACCTAAAATCACCCAAGCAAAGAAATCCTTATTCTAAATTCTAATTGTACTCGGTTTAGTCTGAACCGGGGGCTGGTGTCTATTCAATAACAATAAAAACACATTGAATCGTTTTCTTTCAATAAATGCAAAACTCAGCATGACGACGACAGTTCAGCGCAAATCAAGTGAAAGCACATTTTATTACAACGCGAGCCAATACAACACACAGCCAGGCTTTCCAAGAAGGAAAAGCTGTTATCTAACGAAACGTAAAAAATTGCGAATCCGAATTGATGTCATTTTCTAGCAGTATCCGGATTATTCATAAAATAAAATCAATCTAAGCAATACGTTACCGTCATTTGTGAAATTTCCTGTCGTCGTAGATTTTAGGAATTTTCTACTGTTTCTATTAGGAGAAAGGACATACAATTTAATTTCAAAGTTAACGACAGGTTTATTGAAAATCCAACTTCAGAAGTAATAAGAGAAAAGTTCACCTTTGCTTTCAGGTGCATAGAAATATTCGATTCGCTTATTGGACCCGAAATTCTTCGCCCCACATTCCTCGTTTTTCTCACTTCCCAAGTAGGTATAAGACAACGGAAAGCTTCCTTCACCGAGAACCCTCGGTAGCAACAACAAATTACAGTCGACAGTCCACGTCCACGGAAGATGTCAAATCGAACGCGATCAATTCAAGTGAACATAATTTAGCTTTCCGCTGTTATCAAAATACAAATCTTAACGAACGGTTTCACGTTTACAATAAGAGGGAAGCAGAACAGGATTTGTTTATTTTTTTATCTTGGTTTATCTAAAATCAAAAACAAATGAAATATTGACTTTAAACACTAACGCGCAAAAAAAACAGTAAAAAGCAATCATTAAATGTTAAATCAACCCTAAAGAATGTGACTGAAGTTTGAAATTAAATGTCGGAAGAGCACACTGAATCGCGAATCGAAGAACCGGAAGAACCAGAACTGCTGAGTATCATCGTCCAGCGAGTTGCCAGTTGTTGTAACACTCATACCTGACCTAGAGCATTAAAACAACATCTTTCTCCATGTTTCGATTTTGTTTCCTTGAGTAAGCAATCATCTTTCACTTGTACAAGCAGAAGCACAGCACCAGCGTAGCGTGCCCCTCCGAATCGAAAAGTTATCAAAGCATTTCCTCCTACCAATTTCAGCGCCAGCGCCGGGAGAAGTATTATTTCCTCCTTCTGACATGTTTCTCAACAGCGCTCTTAATCTTTCTTTACGGGAATGAACGGTACCGTTCGTACCACCTACTTACACTACACTACGTGCTGTTTCCGTCAAGATTTGATTCAAGCAAGTGCGCTGCGCTGGTTGCGATACTTTTCCCCCCAAGGACGAAGCGCCATCTCAAGCTCTTAATCATCCGTTCAATTGCTCTATATAGATTTATCCAACTGCCAGATCGATACAGGAAACCCCTTTCCGTTTGCTCGATTTTATCATATTCACATAGCAAGTTTCTTTCTGTTTCCTTCGTTACTGGGAATTGGAGCTATTTTTCAATTCTACCTTCAGCTGCAGAGCAGCATACAGCAGTACCAGGCATCATTACCAACTCGTTCAGTTGTACAGGAATAAAAAGGGGAAATATGTTTATGGCCACCTTTTAGGACTCCACGTCACAGCGGGAGCAGGCACATGCTAGAAGGAATAAAGTGAGGTTTTTCCAGACACGATGTCGGTCTTCTAGCTGTCAGAGATGACGGCCTACCATGCCGTTCCGTTGGCAAGCTCTTAGCGATGACAACCCTGATGTCCCGGACTGTATCATTGTTCTCGACGAACGTCATCAACATTGTATCACGCGCTCAGTGCCAAGCCAGGACCAAGTAGGGAAGTGAGCCGATTACGATCCTGCCCAGTTTCCCCAGTACCGTTAGTAGATAGAAAAAATGAGAAATTCCAACGAAACCTACACCAAGACTATTTTTCCCATTCCGGATGTGGCATTTTTTGCATTTGACTGTGTTTTTGACTCCTTGCACATACCGCCTTTGACTCTTTAGTTCATGCCCGTTGGCTTGCCTGCCTGCCAGCGCTCCCTATGAGCTTTGCCGGGAAACAAGGAACAACGCACGGTGAGTGGTTGAAAATTGGTTGCATCACACACCAGCCATGAATTGCTGCTGCGGCGACGGATGTAGTGAAAATGGGTTTTTGATGAGGAAGAACCGGTAATGGTGATAGTGAAAACCAGAACCGGCGAAAAGAAGCAGGAAGCAAGCGAAACGTGAAACGGCATTTCCTCGATGAATATGTGGTGGAGTCTCGTTTCTGCAAACAGACATTTATTTTCACCCTCGGGGTTGGGTTTTGATCCTCCCAGGGTTACATTTTGAAAAGCTCGATCCACAATAATCCACGTGCTAACAATATATATAGTACCGAAGGAGCCTCTTCTGCGGAAGAAAGAATGTTTACAAATCGAATTTCACAGGTGAAAAGTTCGTTCAAATCCACAGCACACTCTCGACATGCGAAAAGATGATGTGGAATTCCGAATCGAACCAATTGGGGCTGGGGCTGTTCGTGACTTGCATTTTCCGTGTGCACACTGCTGTGAGCAGGGAAAAATAAACGATAGAACTTTCCTCGAACCAGTGTTCCAACCTTTCAACCGGAGGTACGTATACGAGCGAGGATAGCGAATCAGCATTATTGCCACTAATTATAACACGCCGGCAGCGGTTCTGATTTGAAAGCGTTTCCTTGAAACGATTTATGGAAAAACAACCTTGTAAATATTATCGTTTTGTAAACGGATTGGAAATTTATCGACACAAATCGACAGCGGCAGCTTGCGCGGGGCAGGTGTCAGTTCCGAGAAACGAGCTTCGCACTTGAAACAAACAAAAAATGACGAGGCCCTTCTGTGCGGTTCTATGTTTTTATAGACGTCTCTAAAACTGAATTATTTTGCAGTTGAGTGACAGAAATGTAATCATAGTTTCTTAGATGTTCATCAGATTACCAACATTAAATTTACTAGAATGCTCAGAAAATTCGCACGTTTGAGGTTCTACCTAGTTCAATATCAAAGCCGATAGTTTCCCAGTTTCTAGACTGGAAAACCAAGGTTAGCAGAATATTTTTTTTTTGTTTCAATTTCAATTCAATTGGGTAAAACATGTAGAACAAAATCGTCTATCTGATTTTCGGGAAATCAAAATGGAGCGAACATCAATATTAGCAGACTAGCAGACTTGTTCCCTAAGTAAGCAGACATGTTTTTCTTCACAACTTATTATGCAAATCAGAGATTCGCCTAATAAATCACTCCAACCATTCAAAATCCCATTTTATTTCTTATTAATTGGCTGCGTCTTAGTCGTATTCACAATTTCACCATTTTGACCGCATTATTTCTATTGGTTTTTCTTTCGCCAATTCATCTTACTCAATTGTTATGTTGTGTGGGCCGACCGGCCGGGCCGTACAGGCGGAATATGATAGATTGCGTGAAAAACACGGCGGCGACGACGACGACGAAGCATCGCCCGGCAAAAGGAGCAAACTTTCGTTCATTTGCTGTGTAGTGTTATCATTACCAGAGTGGAGCAATATGGGCAGGACCGGGGCACACGTGGGCTGCGCGAAAAGTGGTATTCTCACATTAATGTGCTGCTTTGTTGTCCGCTGGATTTTCTCGCTCCCGGCGCTCCAAAGGAAAAAGCTATTTTTGCTGTTTGCTGTTGTTGTGTACAACACAACAAACTGCCGAATCAACTCAATCTCGGCAAATCACACTAACTAACGGGCCAACTTTGCAGACAGATTGGTAATCTTCGCGGCCGAGGGCCGCCTTTGCAGTTGCAAATTGTTGGTTGAATACTGAAAACAGACAATCTCATAATCCTGTCTTGGAACGGTGTTTTACTAGTCGAAGCTAATGTATAATTTTCGAAATTGATATAGTAGTTTGCGATTAACATGCTCTTCTACGCAACTAATCCATGCATGGTTACGCAATAAATTAATCTTTAGTAGGTTTGTGTCATGTGAGAAAAAATTAAATGTCAATAATAAAGTTTCAACTTGCAAGCAATGTTTAAAAACCCACCATCTTATCGTACAATATTTGTTAGAGGCAAACGTATATCCACACACTCAGGAAAAATGAGAAATGCGGGAAAAAGAGGAGATTTTTCAAGAGATGAGTGGCTGTCCTGTATATATTACTTCTAGCTCAGTGTGAAGGTAATGAAAGATTCTCATATATTTTAGTTGTTTGAGTTAACGTTTACTTAGGCGACCATTTCACAATGCACAAATAATTTACGAAAAGAATAAATACCAATTAACCCAAGTGGCTACTCTGAGGTACACCTGAAAAAGAAAATTCGACTCCAGTTTAGAGTTGATACTGTTGAAAAGTGCGACGCCTCAGCCCACACAATTGCGTAGGTGAATGCTTTTGCTAAAAATTCTACCTAGAATCGCTCAAGCAACTTACAATGTCTAAAAGTAGAGCAATGTTAACTGAACAGTTACATTTCGTATTACAGTTGGATTACGAATTTGGCATGCCTCGATTTTGGCAACAAAAGTATTCGTTTTTGGCAACACAAGATATTTCACTTCCAAAAATATGCTTAAATATCAATCAGTTTCCGCATACATCCTTTAAATGACGAAAAAATGATGCCCTCAGTATGTTCATGAAAAAAAGTTATGTGATTTCGAACAATAAAATTTTTATTGCCGTAGGACTACGTCTTACCGCATGGTGTTAACGACTTATTTGTACCGGACGGATTGCTCTTGGCGGACTTTTTAAACATAAAATGGTTTCAATCGTTGATTAATGATATTTAGTCAATTTCTTAAGCATTCAATTCAAATTTAAATCTTTTCACATCAAAAAAGGGTCTCGATTTTGGCACGGTTTCGATTTTGGCAACATAGGTGACACGCATTTGTTGTCAAATTCGAAATCCTACTGTACAACAAATCAACTAGGAGTAATAGTTGTTTCGTAGTGACAATTTTCCGCAAAATTTCAAAAAACGTCCCGCCCGGAAAGGGTTATAAGCGCATTAGACAACGAAAGATATTGTGCGATTCAGAGACATGGTGATAAATTTTTAAATCGTTAGAGCGAACTATGGGCAAAGCTTTCAAATATTTTCGATAATTAAAACAAAATGGCAAGGTAGCTTGTGAACGCTACCTACTATACCTAAAAAAGAACATAACACAAATTTTAATCGTTTTAATTCTTAGAAATTTTTTAAAATATTTTTCCCCTGTTCGCCGATTCAGAAGCCATTTTTATTAAAGTGGAGAAGCGTTTGGTGAAAAGAATGGTAGATTGGATGAAACTGCGAAACTTAGATTTTGAGGCCAAAAATATATTGCGTAGTTAAATTGGTAAGTGGGATTCCAACCCACGCTTTCTCGGTTGGCGCCCGAGTGTTTTGACAATTAAACTATGTGTGTATGTAACGCTTTCAATCTCACACACTTTTCTCGGAAATGGCAGGACCGATTTTAATGTTCTAAGTGTCAAATGAAAGGTCTAGGTGTCCCATAGGTCGCTATTGAATTTCATACCGATCGGACTTTTAGTTCAAAAGTTATGTATAAAAATACGAAAATTATGGGACTTCATTATCTCATATGTCCCTTAACTGATTTAAACAAAATTGATTGCATATGAAAGGGGAGCCTTTCAAACCCTTTACTTTCAAATTTCATGATAAATGGGCTTGTGGTTTGAAAGTTACATAAAGAAATGTGATAAAAAAGTATTTAAAACATATTTTTGTTACGTATAAGCATTAATTTAATGAGAAGTACTTTACAATTTATTGTTATTTGAATATTACTGTTGAGATCTATCAAACGAAACTGAGTTATGTACATATGTATGTATGCATGCATGTATGCATGTATGTGTATATGTATCTATGTGTGTATGTATGATGTATGTGTGTATAATTTGCAGTTTTGTAATTTGTATTGAAATACATCCAAGTCGCTTTTTACGCGGTTTTTTTCTACGAGATTTTCGAAATTTACGCGATTTTCGGAATTTACGCGGTTTTTTATGCGTAATTTTCCAAACGGGCGTATTTAGAAATGAGGTTATTACGCCCTTTTGAACAGTTACGCTTGACGAAAAAAATTAAGTTTCATAGAAAATGAATCCTTACGTGGTATCCAACACATCAGCAAAATTTAATTTCAATTAAAAATAATCGAAACAAAAATGACTCTTTTTCCAGCGTTTTAAGCAAGAATTGCTCTGAAACATTTCAATTGTAATTTTCTTCTCTTACCCGCAAGGAAATGTTTGTAGCAATTTGGTTTTTGAATTATTGATATTTTTTTTTCCGTGTTGGGTATTTTTATCACTGCGACCATTTGTTTGATCTATTGTGATATATTCCCCGTTTTATTATAGCTATGTTGTCAAGATGACGCACCACTAGCAGAAGTGATTGTCATTGTTTGACTAATAGCATTTGTCCAGCCCGGTGATGCACTTCGGATGAAGTGCACTACTGCGCTAGGAGTTGTTCTCCAAATATCAGAGGGTTCTAACAGCCCTCTTTCGAAGAACCTTAATCTTTTATTGAGAATTGCCGGACATCGGCATAACAGGTGTTCCGAGTCTTCTTTTTCTATGCCGCAGAAGCGACATATATCATCATGAAGTTTTCCCATTAGCTTCAGATGATAGCGGCTCGGACAATGTCCTGTTATAAGACCAGTATAAATGCTTAGATCTTTCTTCGAAAGCTCCAGTATTTTGCGAGTAATTGAAACGTTTGGAGAGAAGAAACGTTTCGACTGCCTAGCATTGAAAGTGTTATTCCAATTTGATTCCACTTTCGTACATTCCCATGCTTTTAGCTCCATTTTTAAAGCAGAAGCAGATAAGCAACAGAAGGCCTCAGGTCCTACAAATTGATGAGATGATCCGAGTCTTGCTAGTGCATCAGCTCTCTCATTTCCATCAATTCCACAGTGACCTGGGACCCAGTACAAGTTGACTTGGTTACGACGAGACAATTTTTGGAGTGATTGAATACATTCCCAGACAAGTTTTGATGTGCATGTCGCCGACTTTAGAGCGTTTAGAGCTGCTTGGCTGTCGGACATGATGCATATATTTGAATGTTTATAGTTCCTGCGCAAGCACACAGTCGTACATTCTAGAATTGCTTGTATTTCAGCTTGGAATACAGTTGGCCATCTGCCCATAGAAATTGACATGTCTATTCCTGGGCCAGTGGCTCCTGCTCCCACTTGATTGTCCATTTTTGAACCATCTGTATAGAAAACTGTCGAGCCTGGACGAATATCGGGACCACCATCTTCCCAGGAATCACGTCTAGGCTCAAATACACGAAATATTCGGTTGAAGTTGTATTTTTTCTCCATCCAATTATTGATATACTACATATATTCATTCTGGAGTCTAGTAAGGAAAATGCAATAGTTGCTCGCAGTAAATTTAAGTTTAAAAATATGGCCAACTGAATTATAGATGCATATTCAGATACTAAGAAATAAAAAATTATCTAGTAGAAATGCCAGGTCACGCCGCTAGGTGGATTAATTCGGGTTTTTAGAATGCTTTCCCATCCAGATCCATTTTCAAAATTCGACGAAGTGAATCCCTGTTGACATTTAGCTCAACTACCATTTTCCGTGCGGGCCGGTCGCAATTGCGACGAATTCGTTCTCGAACAACCTTTTTGACTTCTACAGTTCTAACGCTTCGTTTTCTTTCGGTTTTTTTACGGTTTTCAGCAGATCCTGTCTCGACAAATCTTTTTACTGTATAGTAGGCAAAGTGGCTCTTTTTATGCCGAGATGTTTGAGGTCACGGAAAATAGTGCTGCATGCAGCACCGTTTCGGAATTTATTTATTATCAACGACCGTAACTCGAACATTGGTTCGTGTACACCGAACGAGACACAATACGAAAATGAAAGCCAAGTAAGACTTAAGTCATGATGACACACGCACATGGTATTAGTTTGTTTGTATTAATTGTATATGTCATTGCAACACTGTCACACTGTAGTTTCCGTCCTCCCAGTTTAACCATTCGTACGCACACAAATTCGTTCTGCTCCACTTTGATAAAAATTTAAGTTGGACCGTGACAGAGTCAGAGACAAGTAAAACAGAAAAACTCATAAGCTTTTTATGACAAAATTTTCACGATAGCGGGTTTAGATATGGCTGGAAAACTTGATTTTCCTATACAACATTCAAATGTTCATATCGTCTGTGCTTAGCTCAGCTTCTTCGCTATTCGCGTAAAATATTAGCTGGAAAAAGTTCTTCACAAAATTTTTCATAGTGATTTAAATCAATCTTCTCAAGAAGTTGGGGAGAATTAACATTTCCCGGCAATAGTGCGATAGCTGCGAATATGACCCTGGCTGAGTTTCGACGATGCTGTAAGTTTTCCATTCCGAGTAGACGACAGCGATCTTCGGGCTACTCCACAGAAGCAATCTCAGAGCCAATTTTATAAACCATTTTGGACAGCTTCAACCCTAGTGACCTAGTAGTTTGTGTGTAGACTCCATGTGTCTAAAACCGAGAGTGCAAGGGCGTAAAATAATGATCGCAGGCAATGAGAATCTCGGAAACCACTAGCAGCTTTAGATATGAAACCTAAGGTTCTTCTGTTAGCTTTGGTAATGAAGCTGGAGTAATGATCTGTGAACGAAAACTGCGGGTCTAGCAACACTCCAAGAGCTTTCACCGTTTTAACTCTATACAGGGGTCATCCGCCGGTTTCATACGCCCAATCAATAGTCGATTTTTTGCGCGTGAACGATGTCACACAACATATCTGTACGGTAATTTTCAATTGGTTCCAGCCACGGATCAATCTTCAAACGATTTCACAAGCCGTTGTTAACCCCTGCGTTCTTCAATTGATTTCACGACGAGAAAGATTTCGAGATCATCAACATACGCAAGTTTGCAAACATCTGGTATCAGCAAGTAGAATCATTAAAAATTATTGAAAATAGTAACGACCCTAGGTTACCTCCTTGCGGTACTCCAGAACTGTTAGTAAAACTGTACGACTGACATGAATCAACAATCAAGTTGGATTTTTAATTTGAGATTAATTAGGAAGGATTTCAATAATCCTACGGATGGGTCGAAGCACTGAAGGAAGTGACTGATTTTAGCCAATGATAATTATCATTGATGATGAACACGGTCGAAAACTGCTTTAGACAGATTTCACACCAACTCGTCTATGGGGTTGGTAGCACCCTCTCAGATGTCAATGAAACTTTTTGTGTGTAAAAAGTTCATGTAAATAAACAACTTTGCATACTTAGTTTTTCGAAAATTGGTCTAGACAAACTTTTGGAAAGGGCTTTATTTTTTTCTCTTATTTTATAAAAAAAATATAACTCCAAAATTTTAGGACCTACAAAAAATTCATAAAAAAATACTGAAAAAATAAAAATTGATTTCTATTCATTTTAATAACTAAAAATTGATTTTCCAAAAAAGGCCATCTCAGAAACTGATGAAATTTTTTGTTGAAGATAGATAATTATATGGCCTAGAATTCTTCCATGCATCGCAAAATGGGCATATTTAAGGGAAAAAAGTTTTACTAACAAAAATTTTTTGCAGAAAAAAAGATATTCAAGTATTTTCGAAAATTATAGCACCTACAAAAAATTGATCTATGAATGACTTTTAGAAAATCTGCTGAATTTTCATTAAAAAATACTGAAAAAATAAAAATCATTTCTACACATTTTAAAATTCTAGCATTTTAAAAACTAAAATTCGATTTTCCCAAAAAGCGCACCTCGAAAATTGCTGAAATTTTTTTTAAAGGAAGATACAAGTCTTTCATATATTGCAAAATGGGCATATTCAAGGGATAAAAGTTTTCCTTACAAAAACTTTTTCAGGTCCTTGCTGGGAAAAAAGGTATAAATAGGCATTAGTTTTTAGTTTTTATTAGGAAAACTTTTTTCTCTTAAACATGCCCATCTTGCAAAATATGAGAGACTTATAGGCCATGTATATATCTACCTGCAAAAAAATCAGCAATTTCCAAAATGCGCTTTTTACGAAAAGCGAATTTTAGTTTTTAAAATGCTATTTTTTTCAGTGTAGAAATGATTTTAATTTTTTTCAGTATTTTTAAATGAAAATTCAGAACATTTTGTTGAAGTCATTCATAGATCTTTTTTTGTAGGTGCTATAATTTTCGAAAATACTTTAAATACCTTTTTTTACGGAAAAAGTTTTTGTTAGAAAAACTTTTTTCCCTTAAATATGCCCATTTTGCGATGTATGGAAGAATTGTAGGCCATATAATTATCTATCTTCCAAAAAAATTTCATCAATTTTTGAGATGGCCTTTTTTGGAAAATAGATTTTTAGTTTATAAAATGCTTTTTTCTCAGTGTAGAAATCAATTTTTATTTTTTTTTCAGTATACTTCTATGAAAATTCAGAGTGACGAAAATTAACAATTCAATAGATTTGTATCTATTGAGCTCTCTTTGAAGACTTTACCTTTTGACAAAATTAATCAGCAAATTACTGTAACTTAGTTGGACAATCTTACTAACACATAAGAATTTCTACTTTTAGGCTTCCGAAAATTACTATATTATAGTAAAAGCAATTTTTTACCGAATTACTAGTATTCCAGCGATTCCAACTTCTGGATTATCATGCACGAATCCTGGTTTTATAAGCAAAGTGTTTTAGCTTTGCGAGGAGCCCTACAGACGCTTTACGAATCTTTATTGTTCGTTCGGGTAGGTTAGGATCTCAACTGGCTTACTTTTTATATGAGTCATGAGAGGCAAAATATTTTTTGTTTGGTTGATTATAGTCACTTTGACCAGCTTGGGTCATTCGTGACTTTTGCGGGGTTGGGATTTGAACCCGGGTCCTCGGCGTGAGTGAATGCTAATCACTACGCCGGAACTGACCCCCCCCCGGTAAAATATTTGAAAATAAATTGGAGGCAGCACTATAGCTTACATTGAAATTACAGCCGGAGTTCCAGAAGGCAGCCATCTGAGAATCCTTACGTCTCAGATATCTCAGTGATATACCCTTTGTATCAAATTATTTGTTTCAATTTATTTGTTTCAAATTATTTCCTATCACCATATAGATAAGTCTTTAGTTTTAGTTTACAATTTATTTGGATTTTTGGAATTTTATTCTGCTAAGACGCTCAAAAACAAACTTTTGTTATATTATATACTGTTTATGTGCTTCCACAATAGCGCAATGTTGCTTTAGATTAAACCAAATTAATTTTGCTTCTTTTGTTATTTGCTTATTGCTAGGAAATTTAATTTTGTTTACAGTTTTACATGAGAAATTGGGAATTGTTTGTTTCAAAACGCTATATCTCGAGAACGGGACGGAACACCTCGTGATTTAGAGTGATTCTTATGTAAAAAAGTCTGAGGAACACAATGGTGTTGAAATTTTTGAGATCAAATTGTACTCATTGAGAGAAAAATACAAATTTAGTTTTCAGATCAAAAATAGAAGTATTTGGCAGCACTGCAGCAAAAAACTAATATTTTTGTCGAATTCCTCAGATGATTTTCCATGAAAATGCAGAACAAAGTTTTTTTCTAAATTGAATATTTACGAAGATATAAGCAAAAGAAAACAAGCGAATTTGACGAAAATGATGCTTTTTCTAATAAAAAGGGAGGTTCCCAAAAATCGAGGAAAAGTCCAATCGGCACCAAACTTGGGAGTTTTGCTTCTTGACCCAAAACGAACAATTTGGCCGAGTTTGGTGAAAATCCGAGAAGGTCAATTACAAGTTTGTACTTTTTCTCGGTCACTTGACGTGGAATGACCCATAAACGAAATAAACAGTACCAAAAGTACATCAGCTCATGACGTTTGATATGGTCTCTAAAGAGCAAAAAGAAGAAAAAACGCGAATGTTTCCATGTGCCATTCCCCAGGGAGGATGGCAACGATAAAGTTAATTTTGGCACTCAAACTTTACCGATCGACAGGTATTGTGTTTTTAGAAGTGGCTAATTTAGGTAAACTTTTTGATGGATTTATAACGCAATTCATAGGTGAATCTCATTAGCAAAACTTGTGTCGGCGGAATTCAGAGGGTGGACTAGAAAATAGGTGCTGTTGTAGAAATTCCCTGTCGTGCTGCCAGCAGAAGCCGTCAATCACGTTAAATTGAATTTCGGTAAAATATTTCGATGAACAAGGAATTGTTGTGCGGTGAACCTCAAGCCAACTTCGTTTATGTTCGCATTTCGATTATTAGAATGTTGACAATTATCTAATCAAAAGTGAATAATAATAATAAAAAAAAACTAATCAGACGGAAAGAACAGGTGGCCAATAATAAAAAATATTTTCTTTCGTACATCACAAAGACTGAACTCGAGACTTTCTTTCCAATCATTCAAAATAGTTTAGATTTTTTTTTAAATCAAAAATCATCCATGCAGAAAGAGGAATTTCACAATTGATTTAGAAACCATCCAATAGTATCTGTCTTAGATCTCACGTGGCGTAGTTCACATAAGCGACTGTTTATTGAGGTCAATGCTTTCGGACTTGGGTTATCCGTAAAGCAATAGAAAGTGACATATCATACGTGTAGATAGAAAAGTTCCATTCCTTTCGTTGCCTGATCTGACTGCTATCTACTTTTCAGCACTATACATTTCTTGTATGAATTGCTCCTCTGGCAGTCCCAACAGACATTAGTTGAACTTTGCCACATTGAACTGGAATTAGAGTACCAACAGTCGATAGTAATGACTCTGTGATACCAATGGGTGTTTGTGAAAATCAATACTACCAGTTCTTCCGAAAACTGAACCACATTATCGATGGGGTTTACCTCTGTGTGTCTTTCAACCCACTCGAACCGAACGAATGAACCAGAACAGGACAGCCTGACAGAAGACACTAATCGTCAACTTTGCGGCACTTCTTGACACTGAGCCAGCAATTTTGGGGCCGCAAATCGTTTTCGTTCCTCCTGCCTGCCGCATCCTGCCATTGTTTCGCTACCGCCGGCAGGCCGGCCGGCGTCAGCCGACGAGCATTATTGTCTCGAACGCTCTGGTAGGTAGGTTGCCGGCTGAAAAGAAAACATATTTTCTACCGCATGGTTCTGTGGCCTAGTTCGATAACGGTTGATATTAGGACGCGAAAAGGATATCCGACAAAGCGTGCCATTCTGCCCAGGAATAGCATCGATGCAGCCTTAGCTACTCCTCTCTGTGTCGGGTCCGGAAAATAAAAAAAACAGATACGCCTTTTTGAGAATGATAGGATTCTCGGGAAGATGCATGCCGTAACCGTGGCTACGCCACGCTGCTAATGGTGTCCACAAGCATGTACGATTTATTGATAGTCCGCATGAAGCAACGATTAAAAATATGTGTTCTATTTTGAAGCTTTCCAGATGAGCTATTTTTGGTTATAAATCATTGCTGGTTTTGTCATAAGGAGGGGACTAAGGAAACATCTCCTAGCATTCTTTAATTTCAACCATTTATGGTTTATGCATTCGAAGTTGGCTGGCATCAGCAATCGAATTTTGGGGCAATATTTTTTTTATTATCATTAGAATCCTAAGACTACTCAAGTTATGCCGTTAAAAAGTCGTTGTCGTTGTTGTCAATGAAAAATTAGTGGTTTAACATCCATCCATTATCTCCCAAAAAAATTAAGACCTACAGCAGAGTCTTCATATTGAAGAAGAAATAAGATGCTTTTAATATGATATAAAAATAATAAGTCCCACAGGGAATCCTTGGGGAACACCAGATATGTGTTGAATTTGAAAGCCTTTTCAAATTATAGATATTTTTCTCTAATTTGAATGTAGAGATAGAAGCTTATGCGTGATGGGAGAAATAATACCGTTGTCAATCAATTGATCAGTCGAAGATAAAGAGCAAAGCACTCTGTTGTAGCCGCTGACACTGACAATGTTATTCTACAGTACCGTACTAGCTCAAAGCATCTGCTAATCTTTTTAATTTGCATCACTTCGTTAAGATTCATATGAGCTTTTTTACTACCTGTTATCGATAAATTTAAAACCGTGGAACGTTTATTTTCGTTTTGCCTTTTCGGCCCGCTAAAGCCGGCGTGTGTACGCGCCGTGCAAAGGCTATTACGGGCGAGAGAGCGTTTTATGAGCCTCTTATTTTGCGTAATTGAATTTTAATCTCTTATAAATCCTGTTTCCAACAACCGTGTGAGAAAATACGTGCATACGCACGCAGCGTCGTGTGCGCAATATTTCCTGGCGGCGGGGGCGGCGAAGACAAAAAACAGAACGGACGGAAGCAACAGTGGTGGGTGGTGGTGGAGTGTTTCCCCAGGCATGGAAAATCGCATAAGGCGAGCCGATTTTCGGTTGTCTGAGTATGCGAGCTGAAAAATTATGTGAAAATAACGGGTGTGAACATTGGATGTACGATAATAATTTAATGACATTAGATGTTGGAAAACGATCCAAAAAAACAGAGGATTAATTATACATTCAATATTATTGATGTAGTTTATGTTCTAATTTCAATTCATAACTAGTTTTATTTATGATTATGAATATCAATTCACAATTCAATTTTACATTATATCTTTATTTATTCATAGATACCAATGACATAGTGCCATTCCAGCATGCCCGTGTGTGGAACTAAACTGTCTATTCTGGGAATGGTCATTTCCATCTGGGGAATCGTGCAATTGGTACGTATTTAACTTGCAGTAGAACTATCAAATAGAATTAATTAATTTGCCTGCCTGATGTTATTACAGTTTTTGCTGGGTTTTTTGTACCAAAACCGAGCCGTCGCTTTGGTGGAGGATTTGCCGAAATCGATGCTGGACAAAGTGTACAACAGTTCCGAAGAATTTTACGAGGAAGCCGACAGGACTTTTGATGACGCAAGTTTTGCCAACACCCATTATCGTAACTGATGGTAATAATCTTCCTTTTCGTTTTGTTTGTTTCAGTATACTTTCCAATGTTGGACCGCAGCTTGTCTCTACGTTGTTACACTTCTGTTTTCAAGTTACCAATATTATGCTAACAATCATGTTGTAATCGATGAGTCTGACCTATAACAGAATACTTAATCAGTGTACGTAACATGCTTAATTATCGTCAAAATAATTTGCGGTGAGATAAATGAATATCATTGAGCAAATCGCTAAATTAATTCAGGTTGAGAAAATTCGCTACCACAATCGACACAGGGAATTGATTGAGTTTTTCAAAACAAAACAAAAAATGAGATGAGTTCAATTTCATCATTTGTTAGTAAATATCCCAAAAAGAAAAGGAGCACTTTTTAAAGCACGTTTCTTGGCAGAGCGTGGAAAGTAGCAGAAACACTAAATTTCGTTTTGGGAGGGGGGATAAAAAAAAACCTGCTCACTCGGCATTCCTTGTTTGTTCAACATATCGGGTTCTTTAATTTATGCATTGCCTGTCGAACTCAACGAACAGAAAAATGTGCATTGTGCACATTCTTTTTTTCATTTTTTTGTTTGAATAATGTATGCTGGAAGCGTAAAGTGCTATCGAAAGGAAAGAATGCTGCAATAGAATGGGGTAAATCAAAGAGGCCCCTTGTCTGTGCCATTTCCCTACTGCTAGTAAAACGTCAGTTTTCAAACGAGTACTAACAAGTGGTTGTGTGCTATCGATAAAATGTGAGTGAGTGTTTTTTCAACAGCACACAGCACTGAGAGGGGTAGTTGTTCCGTTTTACCCCCGGTGAGTAACGAACAGATTCGAAAGGATTCCCCATCAGCAAGAGATGTGAACTGGGTAATAATAACAGTAATATTAATAGTCATGTTACCACACCGATCGATAGGATGATGCAGATTTTGGAGCATGCAGGGAAGCAGGGTAATTTTATGCATGGATTTGCGGCAAATTGGGAGCTCTTTCGATGAATTCAATTTTCTGCATTGAATTGGAAAGCCGATGTTGACTCACAAACACACAAACGCGCACACACCACTTAGCGGGGGAAATATAAATTTGCTTATAAATAAATTTTCGAGACACTTTTTATTCTCCATCAAAGCACCAACAATGGGTTATTTCAGTTGAATTAAATTTGTGTTTGACATACAGTTGAATGCATTTCCATAAATTGACAACGAAAACATTTACCCCGACATTGCTTGCTGTGTTGCGAGGCGGAGCGTGGCCGGTGTCAAATATAGATATTTTGGCCTGACTGGCAGGCAAGTGGTTCAATTCGTTGTTTGTCTAATCCACTTTTTTCGCTCGACATCTATTTGTCAAAAAGCAGAATTCGAGTCACATCTGTTGCTCCACTTGCTAAATGGGCGTTCGTTTGGCTTTTTTCTTTTCCGATGCTACCAGCCAAGCCGACAACAATATAGTCGACAGGCGGAATAATGACGGGCGGAACCGGGAACAGCGGCAGGGTCGGCACGGGTGTCGGACGTGCGATGTTGCTGCTTACTTTTCAAACCAGGTTCATTATTTTGCTGTCAAGGTCCTGTCGCCGTTGCCGATCTATGGGATCCATTATTTATAGGAGAGTATTGATTTTTTCCACACCAACGGTTACTTTATTGTACACTAATCAGTATCATGTTACCCGAGGAGGCTTTTAGTATGGCAATGACCGGTGACGTGAAAGTGTTCGGACGAAAGTGAACGAATTAATGGGCTGTACGATAGTAGTTAATTGTTATTTAATGCAATCTGAACGAAATTTTGGTGTAATTTATTCGGCAATTCGGGGACAGTAATTTCCAGCCTATATTTATAACGAAATTAAGCTCGATATGGCATTCAAAGATTTATTTGTTAGCACTGAAATGGTCCAAGTTTTGATAAAAGTTTTCAAAATTCGATTAGATTCTGTTATTTGATTCGTAGCTATTCCAACGAAATCTACACAGTTTAAGCTACGTCTCAACAAGCCTGATGTTTGTATGGGATTTCTTGGGAAAATCAATGAAGAAACATCACATAGGTATTCAACTAATTCGAATTTCTTTCAAACTGTGAGCTCGTTAGAATGAAGCAAAAACTAGACCTATTCCTGTGAAATTTAAATCTGAATGCTAAATCGGTTTTGATTTTGATATCAATTAAAAGTTATTCTTTAATGATCTTTTAGATAAAATAATGCACTAAAGCTAGTTTTTTTATAATTGCAAGAAGATATTTGTTTTTCTTGTTTTCATGACTTGAGGACAAAAGAGACTCCCAGCTCTTCATATTTTACCCAAAGAGCTGGAGACTTTTTCAGAACGCAATGGAGGCGCATGGTGTTGCGCAACACTTTCAATTTAAACCCACAGTTACTAACTTTTCTAACTCGAAACGCATGGTTTAACTAACTTTAGAAATTTTATTAAAAGTTTTATTCAAATTTTCAAACTATTCAAATTTTGAAGCAAGAGAGATTTTGTTGAAAATTTAAAAATTCTCAAGAAGTATTGTGACAGACGACATAACGGTTTCTTTTGATTTGACGGCATAGTTTACTAGTGTTCCAGTGAACAAAGTCAGTCCCTTCTCGAACAATGGCTTTCGTTTCAATAACGGCAAGACAACGCCAAAGGTGTCATGAAACTGCCTCTCGAGGTTGTATGAGTTGAACATTATTTTGCATTTCGTGATAACTTCTATAAACAAACGAAAAAGTAGGTCCATAAATAGCACTCTTCTTTATTTTGGCAGCTATGCTTCATCCAGAACATAGTGAAGAGCGGAGATCTTCTTAGAAAAAAAAACGCAAATACGACTGGGATATACTTAATATTTTGATGTCCACAAAAAGATATTTTTTATTAAATTGGAGGAGCGTTTTGGAGTGAAAAATAGTAGACTGGATGAAACTGGGAAACAATGTATGCTTAGATGGAATGGTTATACTGGAGGGACAAAATTAGGTATGAGACTATCTAATGAGGATCATGTGGTAATACTGAGAAAGTGTGGATTTAAGTCTCACTTACCGACTGAACTACCCAATGTATTTTTGGCCTCATATCGAAATTTTCCCAGTTTCATCCAGTCTACCATTCTTCGCACCAAACGCTCTTCCACTTTAATAAAAATAGAGTTTACGTTGGCCCGCGAGTCAGAGACAAGTAAAACCAAAAAAAAAATATCAATACTCCAATGGAATGGTGTTAGTTTATGGTACATGTCCGTGCTTCGCTGTTTTGGCAACTCGAAAAAAAAAATGAATCGTGGTTAGTCATGACTACTGTCTTACTTGGCTTATAATTTAAGTGTTATTACAATAAAACTTAAGCTAACCATGATTGTGAGGAATGTACTGCTCGAGCCGAAGATGTTGATACCTGATACCCCCAGATCAGCTAACCCTCCCCTATCCTGGGCAGCAGTTCTTTTATACCGCAGCCACTTCTACATTCGTTTTTTTTTTCTTCGAAAATCCTTATAATAAAAAAGAAACAATACTGCTTTTCCTTATTTCGATCTCCCCCCAGGATTGACTACCTTCTTTTGTTAGCTAGCTACAACTGCTATGGACACAAATGCAAGAGAATGGTAGCCCCTTTACAAATTGGACCTCCTCCCTACTGATTCTATTACGTCAAAGAACAAGTGTGCCAAGTTTGATGAAGAACCGTCCAGGCGTTCCGGAGTTATGGCGAAAGACACATATATATAATCACGTGCCTTCTAACCACCCCTTTCCAGACAGCTTTCCCTTTTTTTCATGCAGCCACTTATGCATCTATTTGTTCATTGTAAATCCATATAATAGAAAAGAAAAACTTTACCTTAGTTCCTTCGATAAATGTTAACCTAAACCTTTTCCCTATTTTGACCTGCCCCTTGCTAACTCTTCCCTCCTTTTCAGCCGTATGTACTACTACTATCGATCCAAATGCAAGAGAAATACGCCTCCGTTGCTTACTAATCCTCCCCACTTTCAGGAACAGTCCCCCTTTTCTTCAAATTTGTTTGCTGATTCTCTTGATCCCGCCTCCGGTGCGCTAAGTTTAATTAATAACCGTCCAGGCGTTCCAGAGTTATGGCAGAACATATATGCAAACATTCTCACGTTCCTCCTCCTTCCCATTTAAATTATTCGGACCTTTCGCCCTTGTAGAGGGGACGTCCCCATCGCTGCCCACCCTCCCCGTGCCGATTCCCTAATCTCGAGGAACATGTGAACGGTCAAGGCATTGTGGAAATATGGCGAAACATACAAGTATGCTCACTTTCATATATTTACTAGCTGACCCGACAAACTTCGTATTGCCAAAAATGAAACTGTGCTGTACATAAATCCTGGGAGCTACCCACCGCAGAGACCGGCGCTTCCGACGGCAGGTCGCTGACAACACTCGCGGCTTGCGGTAGTTTCTGGTGGTCTTATTATTGACTAATGTTTTATGAAAGAGTCTAAAATTTCTCAAAATCGATTAGTTTTAAAGTTACGCAAAAATTTCTGTTTCATTTGTATGAGAGTCCGCCCCCACTACCACAGGGACGAGGGGACTCAAACCATCTTAAAATAAATTCATGCCCACACGCCAAATTTGGTTCCATTTGCTTGATTAGTTCTCGAGTTATGCAGAAATTTGTGTTTCATTTGTATAGGAGCCTCATCCCCCTCCCCTCTTGAAGTGGAGAGGAGTCATAATTCCTCTCTTAAAGAGGGGAGGGGTCTCAATTTACCCTAGAAAAAAAAATTGCCTGCAAAAACAGCCACATGCCAAATTTGGTTCCATTTGCTTGATTAGTTCTAGAGTTATGAGAAAATTTGCATTTCATTTGTTTGGGAGCCCCCCTCCTAAGCAGGGCAGGAGGAGCCTCATCCACCCCCCCCCCTCTTGAAGAGGAGAGGGGTCATAATTCCTCTCCTAAAGAGGGAAGGGGTCTCAATTTACCCTAGAAAAAAAATTGCCTTGTATGGGAGCCTCATACACAGAGTCCCACCCTCTTAGTGGGGGGAGGGGTCTCTAACCATCATAAGAACCTTCCCTGGCCCCAAAAACCCCTACATGCAAATTTTCACGCTGATCGGTTCAGTAGTTTTCGATTCTATAAAGAACATACGGACAGACAGACAGACAGAAATCCATTTTTATAGGTATAGATAAGAAGTTTCAGAGGTCAAAGTTAACGATATTTTTCGAAACCAATAGGTACCGTGTGCATAATGTATAGCGTTATGTGTGCGGTATGAGGCATCAGCATGTTTGGCTTGAGCAGTACGTACCTCACAATCGTGTAGAAGATTTGTGCGTTTGATTGACTGTGATTGGGTGAATGCGCAGTGCGTGTGCTTTCTGCATTCAACTTGCACTTCAAACACGATCATTTGATTGCTTTTTTTGAATGCAGTCATCCTGTTGCTTGCGAAGGTTGTAGCCCACAATCCGTGAGGCCTCTCAAGAAAGACCAATAGTCTTTCTGTGCATTACGTTCATATTGAAGAGTGGTGTACACAGCAAACCGACTAGAAGCATGAGGTGACGCATTTTTCCGTTCCTTTTTTGTCTCCAATTCGGCTACCGACAGTAAAAATTTGTCGGCCGACGTCGGTCCGACACAAGCAAAATGTTCGTTTGTGTCGGACGGCCTCCGATCGACTTCTTCCATGCTTACATGTGCATAGTTGTTTTGTTTTGTAATATTGAACCAAATGATAGCGCGGTTGCTTCTCGTTAGTGCGATGACTGCCAGTCAATTGACTGTTTTGCAGTCCTTCGCTGCCGAAACGGTAAAGAAAACTTGATTGAAAATAAAATGTCAAGAAAAATACCAGAACGCATTCGTTCTGCTGTACAATCGAAGGTATGACTGCGCCTGGTTGTATTATGTATAGCGTTCGTATTCCACCATTAAACGGACGGAATGAATTTGAATGAGCGGTGATGTGACTGCGGTATAAAAACCTGAATTAATCCACCTAGCGGTGTGGCCTAGCCTTTCTACTATAACAATTATTTTTAAATTTGTATATCGTTTGTGAAGTCCGATTGATTCTTTGTAACTTTTTCTCAGGCATCATTTCGCTGTAATCAATAAATTTCGAGGTACGATTTTTTGAAGAATAAAAAAAGGAAAGCAGATTCTAGGTGCTATATTCTGTTATCAAAACTTGACCTTCTGTTTTTTATATGACAAACTGCGCAGCCAGCTGTTAGAGTGCAGGACAATTGCAAGGCCAGTTGCTACGATCATATTGACTCTATATTGTAATTACAATAAACGTAAGCATTGCTCCGAAGTTTTAATTAATTTACTCCAGCCAGGTTTTGGTTGATTTTAAAACACAGACAGTTTAAAAAACTAAACTTTGAGATCTAAAATATCGGTCAAAAGCAAGAAAATTGACTGACAGGGTAGTTGGGCAGTCATTCAGCATCGCAATTCATGAATGAATGTTTTGAAGGGTGGAAAACTGAGAAAGACAAACACTGTCAGCAGTTCAGTAGTCATGCCCATGGACTGATAGACGAAAGAATATTGCCAGGTGTAAAACTGTGTGCGCTGAATGCGTTTTATGTTCGTCTTCATGCAGGGCTGTAAATTTTTTGAACTTGACATTCACAGAATCCGATTTTTGACGTTGGACTTCACCTAAATCACAAAGTCTTAATGAACCAAGCAAACACGAAAAAAAATAAATATTTGTTGTATTTTAACAATCATGCAAAAAATTGGATTCCAACCCAACATTTTTTCTGAAAAACTCAATAAAATACATTTCCTTTAATTTAATTTAATTTAATTTAAAAAAATGACTTTTGGGATCACCTTAACTCGAAACCTTCTGTGCAGTTTCGCCATTCTTAGGATTACGTTTTTTTTGGATTTTCAGGTAGGTAGTTCCACAATTGAGTTTTGTATACATCCTTGCAAAAATTAACCGCGATGCAGATGGTGAAAATTGCTAACAAATTTGCGCACCGATTATCACGAATACGAAATTAACAACTCCCTGTGCTCACAAAGAATTGCAGTCAGGCATTTTTATTTTCGCACTTCGGCAAATGCAGATGTGCTTATTCTTCGTATATGGTAAAACTGGGCAGTGTGAATATGTCGTTTTAGCATCTTTTTATAAGTGTCATTCTACTTAGCTTGTTCGTGAAAATCGCAACATTTCTTATGTGTACTAACATAAACAAAGGTATGCTTGCGTGCTGTAGGTTGGAATCAAATTTATGGTGACAATTTTCACAAGTAAGTTTAAATTCTTTTAATTTTCTGCAAACTTTTACAGAATTTGTAATCGTACAACAAACATTTTGTTATGCAAGTGTAAATTAATTTTCTGACCAATCTTGTTTTAAGGGTTATTAATTGTTCTAAATAGGCGATGTCCGCAAAAACCTTAGTGTTTTCTGGGGAAATAGAACAACACGAATTTTTCAAATATTGTGTTCGTTCGAAAGAGCATCCATCAACTATGCACGTGTTCAAAATTCCCTTGAAATTACGGGACCTTTTGGCGTACATTGTACGTCAATTTAGAAAAATGTCCAAATATGAAAATAAATTATATGAAATACCTAACAGCATGATTCTCAGAGGATTCATTGAATTTCTGTTAAACATCTGTTGCTGTTTTAGCTGCAAAAAGAGCAAATCGCTATGAAATAACAAGCAAAAGCTATAAAGTAATTGAAATCTTTAGTTTTAACCTTTTAATTAGCTGCAGACTGCTACGCATAAACTTTTATCTCTGCTCGTTTCTTTTTTTCATTGTTTTGACTCATAGTTTCCTCGTAAAGGTACCCATTGACAGGAGCACGAAATTTCGCTGGGGTCGCAAGAAAAGTTCGAACGCCAGCACATTCCAAACTTCAGTGCAGACGAAAAGAAAAGCATGTGTTTCCAACGGTAATTTTCTTCGCCCGTGATTTATCACCTTTCCGGTGACAAAGCCGGGACACACACAAAAAATCCGTGTAGGAGGTTTTTGTTTTTTCGCCAAAATTTCACTTCAGCTAGAAACTGACCAGTGGTCAGTGTTGTGGTGTGGGCATTGCATTGCAGCCGTGCGGCTGTGTGCTCGAAAGTCGAAAACATGTTGTGCGCTGTTGTCCGAGCAATATGTGTGGATGTTTTCGGGGGACACTTTCTAAGCGTCAACCAAGTGGACAGACAGACAGCTCGTTCGCCGCACAAACATGTTGTAGTCTTTTGATATAGGTTTTCACAATAGATTTGAAAATTAGAGAATGGCGATTGGACTATTAACAGGGAAAATAGAAAAATGCAATTAAACGTTACTTATTAAATACAACAACGGGATCATTTTCAAACATTTTCAAACTTCATGAAGAACGCTGAAGTGCTTTTCTTTATTATCCTCCAACGAGCCTGTTACGATTGCTGATTATCATTATCAGACGAAGTTTGTCCAGCTATTCATGCCTTATGAAAATAATTTATTAATACCAAAAACAATATAAGTCCTACGTTACTTCTTTGTGGAACGTCCGTAATTAATAAATAGCAGATCGTCATCGATTGTATCGCTAGTGTGCTCAAATGAGCGCAAACTGTAACACTTATTCATTTTTCCATACAACCGTTTTTAACGTACTAAAGATATTGCTACGTGACAAGAGAAAAGGTTCCAAAGGCAGGCCTTTTTTCGGGTCTTTGGGCGGTTCATTATTATTATTACTATTAATTTCCGGTTCACCGCTACGCTGTAGTCACCCATGGTAGCCACTCTACCTAGGTTTCAGAACGAAAACGTACCATTGATTAATGTACCGGTGTCACCGAATTTACTTTTTCGTCTTTCGGATGACGTGACCGAAGACTTTTTTCCGCCAGTTGCGGACGGATTTTCGGACCAACCAGACCTGCTCTTGACGTAATTTTCTTTTTCTTTAATAACCCTTAAATTTCTTATTCGAGTCTTGATATACTTTTTATGCCTAGAGTATTCTGTAAAAACACAGTTTGTGATAAATCAAAACTCAATGTTAACGCGTCTGCATTGCAAAAATTCTGAATTTCTCAAAAGTATTGTTCCACTGCATTTACCTGCGTTTTTATAAGACAATAAAATTTTATTGCAATAGTCATTTTGTTCTTTTTATCCATTCGGCGGCAGAAAAGAAACGAAGCATTCGCGCAATCACTCCATTAAGGATGAAATAGTCATGTTTGAGCAAAGCCCCCTTTGCGCTCGTAAATCGCTGTGAAAGGCTCATTACGGAGCGTGAACCGAGAATAATACAGTTTAAACTTTAATTGTGTGTACAGTACAGTACAGTACAGCGAGAACTGGAGTGCGCCGGCGGATTACAGTCGGATTTCTTGGCGTATTTCTTGTTTCCTTCCAGCCAGCAGCTAGCTACCGCAGCCGGTCGCCGCAGTGTAACGCGATATGCTGCGGTTGTGCCACTTTGATGCCGGGCGAAGAACGGAACATATATCAACTGCTGCATAAAACGAGGCGTACCGACACCGGCTAGCACAAGTAAGCAAGGAAACAAACGTTCTAACTTCGCAATGCTTCCGAAGGGCTGTTGGCACGATGGTTTTGCCTTATCGCATGATTCAAATTTATTGTTGCTCAACAAGAAAAAGAAAAAAAAGAAAGAATGCTCCAGACCAAAGCTCGTTTGCCCTTTGCTAAAGAAGCAATTCAGCTTTTGAAATTGTGAATTTTTGTGCCTGTTAAAGTTTCTTGATTGAGAAAAAGTATTCTACAACCGTAAAGTCGAGAGCTTCCTTAGCTCTTCCATTAAAAAAACTGTAACGAGGGCAACATATTTTATTTCAAATTTTACTAAATATACCAAACCGTATGAGGTAGTAACGTTTCTTTTTTTTTGCTATTTAATAACCGACAGTTTCGGTTACAGCATGAGGCAAGCTCCGAGCGGTTGTACTGTGAAGCTGTGTACTCAAGCAAGCAGCCAGTGGTGTGAGTTGTTCGTTTCAGGTCCCGGAAAAGTTACGACATGAGAGCAGGATGTTGAACTGAGCTAATTTCAGGGTTTAAACGGTTTATTACACATTTACGTGCATGCGAGCTTTCCGTATATAGTGAGCGAGCTCACACAATGGTTCCAGGTGGTCTTTGTGATGTACAGAGCAGGTGTTACTTCGAGTGTGTATTAGCACCCGGGACGGGAAAGGAAAAATTCATTAATGATAATGTTTAAAATATTAATTATTTTCTCACTGGCACATTATCACACTATCTCATGCGTAACAGGTGGTAGGGAGGCCTCGTCGAGTGGGCTTAAATATTTCCATCACTAAATCACCAGTTCGACTGGTTTGGCTTGTTTCTAACGAGTTTTATATTTCATAATTATTGAGCCAAATGTTCAAACATAAACGAATGTTCAACTTTTCGAAAATGCGCGCTCAAATACACACACACACAGCCTGCAGATAATTTCGGAAACAAGCAAATTTTATCCATTTCGGATGTCACTCCTCCAAACGAGTGCTACTAATTGAGGAAGCACTAATGAATCCGCGTAAAAGTACTCCGAAAATTCCGTCAAATATTCGAATAACAAACAGAATTAGTTCGAGCGGTTTGTTTGAAAACTGTGATGCATGAGCGAATCCTGATAGCGAGAACTGGGCCGCCCGGCCAGTAGTTCCACGCAGCCATATTAGGGAGGACCTATCTATTTTCGGAAGGGAAGTCAATTCAACGATGGCCGTCTCGCTGGCACGCGTGCGCCACTGCAAAACAACGGACAATAGTAACTTCCGGCTCAACTCTAAATGAATGTGATTAATTAAAACTCAACCAATTTGCAAGTTCGCCGGAAAAGCCTCCCATACATCAACATTCGTTGCCGAAAAATTTACAGCAATTAAAAGTTGTTGCCTGTGTAGCAACTTTCCGCACGAGATAGGACGGGATCGATACGAAGCTCAATACGTGCCGTTGTCAAAAAACGTGTGTGCACGGGAACATATAGCAGGTGGTCAGAAGTGTAACATTTTTCACACTGCTGATGCTGGCTGCATCAAGTGCTGCTGCTGGTGGCGTAGCCAGTGTAAAGTAATCGCTGGTACACATCATCAGCGCGATATTTACTTGCGCTTCTGCTGTTAGCAGAAGACCAGAACAGGACAGGACAGGACACGGGTACGTGCGTGGGTAATAATTGGATCAATGAAATTTACGCGGACCATCTGCACGTGCAAAACCGCGAACAAATGAAACCGTCGAAAGTAAAGCACACAGCCTTGAACGCAGATTGTGTACGGATTTGATCGCCTCTGACGCTGCTGTTCAGCGGGGAAAATTGGATGCAGTTTAAATCTCGAAAATCGATTCGGTTTTATAGCTCTATCAGGTGAATTTTTTTGTTCCACCGACTGTTAGAATGCTTCTGTAAAAGCTAGCAACGGATTTTACACATCACTCACGCTGCTGTGGCTTGATTGGCAAGTGTTTTAGAGTAAACATTTGTTAATTCGTGCGGCACGCGAAACGGGTATTCATTCGATTTATATTTTTCTGAATTTCTGAATACTGTGTTGAGCAATAATGCTTAAATTTGTAGTAATACAACATTTATTAAAGTTCAAATAACTCATAGAAAGAAGTTTCAAAACAGAAAAAACACAACAATGATCATAAATCAAATAATCAGCCTTCCCCACTGTTCCACTATTATGGAGACGCAAGGTAATTTTCCATTTTCTAAATTTATATCACGCTTTGGCTGTGTGGATTCTAGTTTCCGTAAAAACGTTGATTTTAAGTGTTTTCGAAGCTCGTTCCTGCCAATGCACAGCGAGGTTTTTTTCGAAGCAAACGACGTTTATCATCATCATCATCTCAATATTTTCACATATCGCATGCAATATATTGATATTTCCGTAGAAAGAAATTTTTATGAGGATTTTGATGACAAAGTTTATGGCACGCATCTGTTTCTAGCACATCTTTGGACAAGCACACAACACTTGAACAATCTTGGAGCACTTTTAAGTTTCCATTGTTTTTCTTTTCATGGAATTGCTGGATCAAAAAAGTTCATGTTGCAGGATTTTTCGAAATTGAGATGGATGTTCGAAGCCAAAAATCAACTAACTCCACATATGGACTGCTTTGGAACGGGAATTGATGTGTTAAAAGAAAAAATTCGATGTTGGACATCATTTTGAATTCCAGGGTGGTGGATGATAATTCAAAATTTTGAATTGAAGACTCGCCAATATGAAGTTTTATTTTAATATGAAATCTGCGTTTAACGGCTTTTTGAAATCCAAGATGGTGGACGAGTATTCAATATTTTACATTTAAAACTCTACAATACAAATTCAATACAACGAGACTGCTAGCTAGAAGCAATAACTCAATGTGTGACACTATTCTGATATCTAACATGGTAGCTAGTAGTATTTTCAGTCTATTAAGCGGTAATCTGAACAAAATCATGAATTACGTTGAAACTATATTTATTCGAGACAAGATTTTCAAACCAATTGATTGGATAACATTTACTGAATATCCGAGGGTATTTTGGTCTTAATAAAACGCTTTTAAATTTGAGTTATAGTTACGAAAAATGATGAAGGTGCTGCGGCTAAGACACTATTATGGTGTCTGTGTGGTTTGATTTCCATCAGGCCGTGCGCACCTGTATGGTACAAACCAGAACAGTTATATCTATACCTATAAAGAAGGATTTCTGTCTGTCTGTCTGTCTGAATTAGGACCTCTCCCCACTTTAAGAGGAGGGGCTCCTGTACAAATGAAATACAAATTTCCTCATAACTCGAGAACTAATCAAGCGAATTGAACCAAATTTGGCATATGTGTGTTTTTGGAGACATTTTTTTTTCAATGATGAATTGGGACCCCTCCCCACTTTAGGAGGGGGGGTCCTATACATTTTTTTTTTCAATGATGAATTGGGACCCCTCCCCACTTTAGGAGGGGGGGTCCTATACAAACGAAATACAAATTTCCTCATAACTCGAGAACTAATCCAGCAAATGGAACCAAATTTGGCGTGTAGGTGTTTTTGGAGGCAAGAATTTTTTCTGTGATGAATTAGGACCTCTTCCCACATTAGGAGGGGGGCTCCAATACAAATGAAATACAAATTTCCTTATAATTTGAGTACTAATCAAGCAAATGGAACCAAATTTAGCATGTAGGAGATTTTTGAGTCCTGAATTTATTTTATGATAGTTAGAGACCTCTCACCCCTGTGGTAGGGGGATATGGACTCTCATACAAATAAAACAGAAATTTTTGCGAAACTCAAAAACTAATCCAACTCGAGAAATTCGAGACTCTTCCATAAAACATTAGTCACTACAAGACCACAAAAACTATCTATAGTAACACTAGATCATTCAGGACGAGCCGGTCGCGAGTGTTGCCGGTGACCCGCCGTCGGAAGCACCGCCCACTGAGGGGAGGCAACTCCCCACAGAAATCACTACTGTCTAGGTTTATTTGTTTTCCTAGGTCTACGTGGGTTTCCTGGAACGAGCGACAGCGAGTAAGGAGAGGATCGCGAAATGGTACTTTCCACAAAAAAGTTTTTCGTGAAATGGTACATGCCACTTAAGGTTTTTCGCAAAATGATATTCGGCGCAACGTTGCAACCATGGCAAATATTACTATCCGCTTTCTGGCTATGCAATGAGGGGACATGGGAGTTGTTTTCTACTTTACTTTCCTGGTAACTAATAAGCATTAACCTAAGCAGCAAATTAGCGTATCTGGCATTTTATACTGCACGTTGTTGTATATTAGTTTTTTGACTGCATAGGTGTTGTAAATTGGCATCCAAAATTGTATTCAAATTCTTCGTGTCGGTAATTAGCTGTAAATTAGCATTGTCAGCACTATAAGTAGGTTGTCAGTAAAGTAGCTGTATATTTTGCTAAAATATCATTTAAGTAGCATTTAAGGCGACTTAAATGCTTATTGGCCTACATTTGAATAGCATTGGTGATGCTTATTGGTTACCTGGGATGCTTTCATAGTTACGTAACTGTCAAAATGAATCATCTAAGGCTGAACTCCTCAGAAACTTGCAAAACTCGAGATTGTGACAAAGATCATCCAAGATTCATGATTTATGTACAACACAGGTTAATTTGTGGCAATACGAAGTTTGTCGGGTCAGCTAGTATTAACAATAAAGCAGATTTTTCAGTTTAATTAAGCTTATCGCCTACCAAAAATCAGTTACAGGAATCTCCCGAATAAGACGAGTTGACAAGGTTATATCACACACTAACAATGTACCAGAAATCAATTTTATTGATTAATGGACAACTAAGAAATCGCCTTATTCGGGGGACTGCTGTACATCTATTTGAAGAAACCTGAGACATTGCGACGAGCAAACAGCACCACCTAAAGGCCTATTCGGTGGATCGCTGTACTTCAACAGTAGACAAAACAGGGAGTCGGATAGTTTATGTGTTGGTGTTTCTCAAGGGCTGCCAATCCGGCAATATAATTTTTTTTAGATTATAGTCACTTTACCAGCTTGGGTCAGTCGTGACTTCTGCGTGGTTGGGATTTAAACAACTTCAACAGTAGACAAAACAGGGAGTCGGATAGTTTATGTGTTGGTGTTTCTCAAGGGCTGCCAATCCGGCAATATAATTTTTTTTAGATTATAGTCACTTTACCAGCTTGGGTCAGTCGTGACTTCTGCGTGGTTGGGATTTAAACCCGGGCTGAGGTGCATAAATGCTAACCATTACATGGATTTTTACTCAATATGTTAGAAACGTTCTTGGCGTCTCTGCCTCCCATATTTGTACTAGCTAGTATAAATGGCGCACTTCAGTTTGTTTAGACTGCAATTGGCAACAAGATGAATTTCCAGTTAGTGTATGAAAATTGATTTATATCAGAACTAGCTGACCCGACAAACTTCGTATTGCCACAAATTAAACTGTGTTGTACATAAATCGTGAATCTCGGATGACCTTTGTCACAATCTTGAGTTTTGAAAGTTTCTGGGGGGGTTCGTGGGTGTTTTAATATACAAATTTTGCTCACAGTAAAGTAGAAAACAACTACCCCCATTGCTTAGCCTGATAAAATAAGGCGGATAGCATTTAAATATTCGCCATCATTACAAACCATTTCGCCGAATACCATTTTGCGGAACATCAATTCTCGGTTGACCACGCGGAATATGGAATTTCGCGGAATATAGAATTTCGCAGAATACCATTTCGCGAAAAACCTTACGCGGGATGTACCATTTCACGGAAAATCTTTTCGTAGAAAGTACCATTTCGCAGGGGTGACCCAACTGAAGGAAAGTAATAGAGGTCAGTAGATCTAGGAAAATAAATAAACCTAGATAGAGGTGACCTCTACGGGGGGCTGTCTCCCCGCAGTGGTCGGCGAATCCGACGACAAGTCGCCGGCAACACTCGCGGCCTGTGGCCGTCTCGCGCTGAATTATCTAATGTTACTATTGATAGTTTTTGGTGGTCTTGTTATTGATTAATGTTTTATGAAAAAGTCTAAAATTTCTCGAGTTCGATTAGTTTTTGAGTTACGCAAAACTTTCTGTTTTATTTGTATGAGAGTCCTTATCCCCCTAGCACAGGCCTAGCCTAACATAGCCTAGCCCCTAGCACCATCATTAAAAAAATTCCTGCCTCCAAACCCCCCACATGCCAAATTTGGTTCCATTTGCTTGATTAGTTCTAGAGTTATGAGGAAATTTGAATTTCATTTGTATAGGAGCTCCCCTCTTAATGCAGGGAGAGGTTTCAATTCACCACAGTAAACATTCTTGTCTCCAAAAACACCCACATGTCAAATTTTGTTCCATTTGCTTGATTAGTTCTCGAGTTATGAGGAAATTTGTATTTCATTTGTATGGCTCCTAAAAAGGTAAGGGGTCCTAAATCATCATAGAAAAAATTCATGCCTCCAAAAACACCCACATGCCAAATATGGTTCCATTTGCTTGATTGGTTCTCGAGTTATGAGGAACTTTGTATTTCATGTATATGGAAACCCCCCTTATTAAAAGGGAGAGGGGTCATAATTCCCCTTCTAAAGAGTGGAGGGGTCTCAATTCACCATGGAAAAAATTCATGCCTCCCAAAACATCCACATGCCAAATATGGTTCCATTTGATTAATTAGTTCTCGAGTTATGAGGAAATTTGTATTTCATTTGTATAGGAGCCACCCCTCCTAAAGTGGGGAGAGGTTTCCATTCACCATAGAAAAAATTCTTGTCTCCAAAAACACCCACATGTCAAATTTGGTTCCATTTGCTTGATTAATTTTCGAGTTATGAGGAAATTTGTATTTCATTTGTATGGGAGCCCCCCCTCCTAAAGTGGGGAGGGGTCTTAATTCACCATAGAAAAAATTCTTGTCTCCAAAAACACCCACCAGTAAAATTTTGTACCATTTGCTTGATTAGTTCTCGCGTCATGCAGAAATTTATGTTTCATTTGTATGGGAGCCGCCCCTCTTAGTGGGGGGTCTCTAATCATCATAAGAACCTTCCCTAGCCCCAAAAACTCCTATATGCAAATTTTCACGACGATCGGTTCAGTAGTTTTCGATTCTATAAGGAACATAGAGCAGACAGAAATGCATTCTTATAGGCATAGATTTGTATGGAAGCCCCCCCTCTTAGTGGGGGGAGGGTTCTTTTGCCATCGAGAGAACCTTCCCTAGCCCTAAAAACCTCTACATGCAAATTTTCACGCCGATCGGTTCAGTAGTTTTCGATTCTTTAAGGAATATACGGACAGACAGACAGACAGACAGAAATCCTTTTTTATAGGTATAGATTTTTTTGTTTCTCCTTGACAAAAAGAAGTAAAATTGTTCTGTGATAATGTACGGCAGTAGTTTAGTGAGTAAAACATTTGATGCCCAAGCGAAGTTGTCATAGCACAACCCGATATAATTTTGATCTATATCAAATTTTACAGTTCATCCTATTACTCATTTTTCATATCAAACACTTCCTTCCTTTGCAGAATAGTTCATGTCATGACCGCATATAATCATATACGAGTAAATAGAGAAGAAAAAGGAACAGATAGATTTGGAAGAATAATAAGTTTGTAAGTCATTAATATTCCTTTTAAGATGCCGTCTTCCGCTAACTTCACCTAACAGCCTCCTCCGATCGCTTCCAAACATCACATTTAACACAATTTTAAAGAATCTGTTAGCTTGTACCATAAATATGCACTTTTCGTTATCGTCTAAGGTTATGAAACAACTCACCGTTACTAGCTCTGCCTCACTATATAGAGTAAGGAGGGGCAAAAGTGCGATTCAATGATTTATCGGTGCAGATTCCGAGAAATTGACTACATTGGCATGGATGGGTGACTACTTTGACAGCTTGAATCTAACGTAAACTTTGGTTGCTTACGAAGCATAGTTGCTGAGTTATGTGCAAATGTTTTTTTAGGGCGGTTGTGATGTAATTTTTCGCAATACGGCAAACGCGATATCAACAAGAAGATATTACTTGTTGAAAATTTGTAGCAGCGTTTTACATCACTTACATATCTGTTTTGAAAATACGGTGAAAGAATTTACAAAATATATTTCGCTTTTCCGTAATTTAATCTAACCCCGTCAAGCGCCTAGCGGGGTTAAAGTGCGATTCTCGGACGGGGAAAAAGTGCGATTCATGGACGAGGCAAAAATGTATAGATAATTATATACAGCCTTAGGCACTATATCACAGATACTAGAAATGGAAGATCTGCAGAAAACTGTTTGCTCTACAGATGTTGGCCGAAGGAAAACAATGTTTTTCCACTGATGAAACAAAAAACAAACATTTGAGAAAGTTTCGATCTAACGGAGGCTGCAATACACCAGCGCAAAATAGGAAAAGTGCAAATTGAGAATATTCCTTACCGAAACATAACGCAGATTGAAGATAATATGGTTTTGTTAGCTACTGTTGCGCTAATTTCATGGATTCGAGCTTCGAACTTTTGCCCCACGGTATTCGTACTTTTGCCCCGCTGGTGGGGTAAAAGTGCGAATAGGCACTTGATCAGAAGAAAGAAGAATTTATTTTGCAAAACACTATTACCGCAGATGATTTATAGTTGAGTGTGAAGAAATTTAATTACTGCATCACTATAAAATATATTATGTTGTTGTCCTTCTTTTGATTTCACGAAAATTGATGACAACTTCAAACATCGCATTTATGCCCCGCCCTAATCTATGATATTTTATTGTAAACTAATAAATTTCCACAATTTAATGAGACAAAACTAAACGCTTTCTAGTTACGGTTCGTACCAGACCTAATTTTAATATTTAAAGCAAAATAAATTCGCATTTCTTCCGGGATTTCAGTCTGAGATGCGGGATCGATGTATACCGTGGACCCCCGTTCGTTTGACCGTTTTTAATCTTAACACTTTTTAATTTGAACTTCGCTGGATTGCACAATGTGCAAATTAAAAATGGTTCAAATGTCATTCCCGACATGACATCGTTTGCTTATGCAGACAATGCACATAAACACGATTTGTTTGTATTGATCTAGCGTGTATAATCTGTTTCACATTCCGTTTCCCCAACGATTATGATAGAAACCCGAAGAATGAATATTCACCGCTTTCAACTGCCAACTGAATCAAACCAATAAAACAATAAAAAAGGGCAGGGCGGCCAGTTCATACAAATTTCAGCATAGTTAGGGTTGCCAGTTGTTCAAACTAAAAACTAACCCCGTTAGTCCGCATGGAGAATCGTTCAAACGAACGGGGGTCCACTGTACATTATGAGTTATCTTTGTGAATGAATCATTGATAAAAGGTATATACCTACACTGAAGTCGCTTTCGCGGCGAAGGATAAAAACGCGTAAATTCCGAAATTTGGGTAAAAATGCAGGCATGGGTAAAAAACCGAACCAAGCTTATATTATGTCGCCTAAAACGACGGAACCAAGTTCGTCTCTTTGTACACGCCGTGCCCGTACATGCAAACGGGCTAGTACCGAATGACTGAAAACAAAAATAAAGCCAAGCCTTAGGCGTAAACGCTTTTCTACGACTTGACCCTTCTTTATCGACAGAATTCACGGCCGGCTGTTAGAGTACAGGACAGTCACGGAGATAGTGCAAAACTCCTACTGACTCTATCTAGCAACACCGCCTAGCCGAGATTCGAACATAAGACGATCAGCAATATCAGCATTTCTATGACACACAATGTAAAACTAGTTTTATTCCCAAATATTTTAGTTTGTTGTCTATCATACGCGATCAATCAAAGTGAGTTGAGATCTATTTAAATGCTTTTTATCATTAAAGAAGTCCTACCAGCTAAATTTCCTACGTTTTTTCGTGCGACGAAGAAGAAAATGTCAACTATAATCGTTTTAATTTCCGTCATTCATAAATGAAAATAACTCACGCAAGACATTGTCGTTATTCTACAGCCAGGAAAACTTGCCTGACCTGTAGAAATTTTGCAGAATAACATTTGTCATACCGTCCTACACAAATACATGCGCATTAGCTTCGTAAACATTGTTGTGATTTTTAGTTCGGACGATGAACAATTTTGATGGACGGATTTTAAAACGGTAGGACGAATTTAGGCAATAAAGTCAGTTGCGTAATTTCAATAATATGCTTTAATAATCGCTTTTCAGTGAATTAAAAGTTCACGAATCGGAAAGTAAGCGTGTTTTAGTCAAATCAGCACAAGAACTTTTGGAGTATTCATTAAATCCATCTAACAAATGATGAAAATTAGAATGGCTTTACTTACTACGACGGGAATTAGAAATAAACCCTAACTATTCAATGAAAAAACATGAATTGGAAGCGACTACCTTTAATCGAACAAGAAAAAACAAAACCATACTTCAATAACACCTTAGTTTAGCGTATATTATTAAGCGCAACTGAGTTAAAAAAAATGTTGTTTCTTATTTTATGAGCGTTTTCACATTTTAAAAAGATTTTTAATCTATTTCTCTTCGCGAATCTGGAAAGTTCCGCTGAAGAACCCTTGTAAGGTGCGAGACTTATTTGTCAGTGTCAGTAGCAAATGTTTCCTAGATGACTTAGGGCAAGACGGCCGCAGGCCGCGAGTTTTCGCCCACCATTTCGAGTTAGGTATTTCCTCGAGCATGCATTTTCCTCGGTTTACTGACTAATAGGGGCCCGGTCAGTTAGCTCCGGGGTACGATGCTGGTCTACCAAGCCAGTCGTCGTATGTTCGAATTTCGACTGGGCGGTGCCGCTTCAGAGTTAATAGGACCTTTGCACTAGCCCCGTAATTTTCCTGTACTCTAATAACCAGCTGCGAAATCTGTTGTTAAGTTTGTAATATTTTCAGCACTAGTTTTCAATGCGCTCGGAGAACACATTCTCGAGTGCTAATTGATATCGGCATCCACCGTAGACCGGTATTTTCAGGTTCGCAAAAACACACATGGAGGCACCTCATATTTCATATTCCTAATGGCCGAGTGAGTAAATGAAATAGAAAAGGAAATACGAAAAACACGTATGTACGCTACTCGTCCTGCAGATTTCCGTGGTACTTTTACGAAGCTAGCGTACGCGATACCGAGTGTTGCTGAAATGTTAAAACCTGGTGACTAAACTATAACACCGAAACCTGTCGCGGTTGCTTTGTTTTGAGCGTGCAGTGCATTTCGTCAAGCCCTGCAGGAGCGTACCGATTCAAATCCAACTTCGTAGGGTCTTTCAGATGCGGCACGCAGAATGGTTCAGTTTTTGGGCATGCCTGAAAAAAGCATAAATTCTGAAATTCACTGAAAATTCCACGTAAATTCCAAACCTGAGCGTCAACATGGTCGCGTACAACACAAACGCGTAAACTTTTTAAATCGCGTAAAACAACCGCGTAAATTCAGAAATTCGTGGAAAAGAGTAGAGTCCTTCTTTTCCCGACTATCTTATTGTATCGCAAAACTCAATCACTTCCAAACGTCACATCCCCCCGCATTGGTACAACACAAACACAGAAACTTAAAAAATAGGCAAGCCTGGATTTTTTACTGCCATAAAAATGTAGCATCGTGTTTTGAAACTTTCAGACCTTTTTTCATAGGTTCAAAGATCCATAACAAATACATTTCAAATAGAGAAAAAATTCTCGAGGGATGGCATACATCCCAAGTAATAATTCTAAAGCCACTTGGTTTTACTTAAATTTTAGAAAAGTTTTATTGCGGTATTATTCATTATCTCTGGTTTTATTGTGATATTGCGTAATCCCAAGAGGATACGAGTCAAAACACACTTAAAGCTAGCTAGAAAACCAAAATAAAACTGTTAATAAAGCAAATTTGTTGTGGTTGCTTATATTACTACGTTAAAACTTGTTGGCTGCACCACGTCTCTTATAAACTTACGATAAGTGTGGCGTAGCAATACAAAATGGCGCACCAATCAAAATTGATGTTATCGCGGTTGCTTGTCAAACCGCAAGATATCAGTTAGTTTTATAGAGCTACTAGCTGAGTGCCCGGTCTTACTCGGGGCGCCTTTTCCTCACAGCCACTTGTACATCAGTTGTTGTACCGAAATGCTTATAATGCAGTTATCAGTACCGAAATGCTTATAATGCAAAAATATAACGTTTGTTCCTCTTTTGGACGTTCCTCCCCATTTAACAGCTCCCCCTCTTTTGTCTACCCGGCCACTTATACATCTGTTTTCTTTACGGAAATCCCTATAAAACCCTATAAAGAAAGAGAAACAAAGACATTTATCCTATTTGCACCTTCCGCTAACAATGGCCACCCCACCCATAGGTAATGAATAGTTATTATACTTTTCAAAAAAAGAAGAAGATGCAACAGTGTTTCTTCCATGAATACAAAAAACCTGTCATTCTTTTCATCTCCCTTCAAGTCAAAACTTGTTTGCCAAGTTTGATGAATAACCGTCCAGGCATTTCGGAGTTATGCCCCCCCCCTGTTACGAACCACCCCCCCTTTGTCAACCATCCAGTGCTGATTCTCTTATATCAAGGAACATGTGTGCCAAGTTTGGTGAAGATCGATCAAGGCGTTCTGGAGTTATGGTGGAACATACGAGCATACAAACATACTCACGCTCACTTGTATATATATAGATTAAAACGGTAACACCCTAACCAAACAGTTTTTTTGCTGCTATTATGAAGAATACCGCAGTTCAACACCAAAATAATATTTTTATGCGAGGCCATATTGCCATATTCTAGTATTTTGTTTTAGCTCGCAAACAAAAATTCATCAAAGCATAGTGTTTTACAGAAAAAAAGTTATGATCAATCGGGTTTCCTGTCAGAGGAAGCAACTGAAATGGTTTTGCTAGAAATTGAGATCGACTAACTGAATATATTTATTTTGCAATATATGAATATATGAAAATTGCAAAATTTCAGTGGCGCGTTGATTCTATCCACCTATCATATCAATATACACGATAAAATTTAATGCGCACATGCTGCAAATGAACTAAGACTGCACAAAATTCATTATTTATTCTATGGGGTATTTTATTATGGTCGCTATACACCAAATCGCTCGGAATAATCTGACAATAAAACTTTAACTCAGATGTATTTTCAAGTTGACAAAGCAGGTGAACTGATTTAGCTTTTACCAGAGCGAAAAACGAATAGCTTTATTAAATTATGGCGGTGGCTTCCAAGCAACGAAGACTTAATCGGTTTTATTGCTGTCTTCAGCAGAGCGTGATACTTATAGAGGTTATGAAAACATTCTGAGGAGTGGGCCACTTGGTCAGAAAGCAGTTTTATAGCGGTCATCAGAGAGGTCTGGTGGAGCTCATAGTTTTATTAGCAGTTTTATGAAATTGGTCATGAAAACCACTATACGAACGTAATAAAACTTGGAATTGTTACTTGGGACTGATCGACGACGTGGTACCCGTAATTCAGCTTATTAATATAAACGATGTTTTTCGTAGGGACTTAACATTTCAAGCATAACAAAGTCAGTTCCACTGAAAATTTAGCCGCACTAAATTTCCAATTTTTCCTCGAGAAAATAAATTACAAATTTTATATAAGTATATTTTGCAGGTGTCCTGCACAGTGACATTGTCAATTTATGTATTTTGGACAGGCATTGCGCGTATACATACTCTATTTTGAACATTTCTATTTGATTTGGCCGTAATGTCGAAAATAGGGCACGCATAACACCTGTCCAAAATAGATAAATCACCCTATGCTATCACAGTTATAATCGTAGCTGACCAAATCGGGCCGGAACTTCACGAAACCTTCGTGTGATTGAATGAATGGCAACATTATCTTCTGAAGACACTTGTCTTTGTAAAGTTGCCCAGTGATGAAATCCTTTGTTTTCTTTCCTCTACAACAGATGCCTTGCCATACCGGCAACTTGCGAGCGAATGTATCTGCAAAGACTTACCCGGAAAATTCCCCTTATATTTAACCTCACTGTTACTTTTTGATCGGAAATTTATCCAAAGTCCATTTTTACATATATTTCATCATCCATCAAAATACATCCAGTGTCCTACAGTTTCCTTTCCCGGTTTTTGACAACTAAGTTCTGTTTCAGCGTCCTGTTGGGATGTTTGCTGATATTTTACGACCGAAATCTTACTCGTATGCAGATCCACCGAACTGTACTGTGCGTTGAATTGAACCGTTTCGCCTAATCACGTCTTGCGATCTAAGGAATATTCCGGACTGCCCTAATAATCTCGCTCGTAGTTTCGGGTCATATGTTCCGCCAGTGCTCGAAAAAATTGACAGCCCTGTCACGAAACGGAATATAAAACGCATTCAGCGCATACAATTTTACACGTGGTAGTATGTTTTCATCTATCAGCCCATGGACATGACTACTGAACTACTGACAGTGTTTGTTTTTCTCAGTTTTCTACCCTTCGAAACCGTTCATACATGATTTGCTGTGCTGAATGATTGCTCATCTAACGTGTCAGTCAATTTATTCGTGACTTCTGCGGGGTTGGGATTTGAACCCTGGTCCTCGGCGTGAGAGGCGTGAATGCTAACCACTACGCCGGGATTGACCCCTGCCAATTGTATTTGATTATAGCTACGAAGAAACAGATATCCCGCGAGTGACAATGATATGGGACTTAGGAGTTATATTCGATGAAAAGCACTCGTTCAACTGCCATATAAATAATTTGGTTAAAGAATGTTTACAGATGTTAGGAGTCCCGCTGTACTTCGTCGGCGCAGATCATTCGAGCCTCCTCTACGAAGCAGAAACTATACGCAGCATGAAGCGACATGCAGGTTCATGCACGAGTTTAACGGACTTCAGAATATAATAACTTTGGATATGACACCGAATATGTTAAGACGAAGACTAGTCTGTACTACAGAGGTCAATTATATAGTGTTTAGATTTTATGTATTTATAATTTATTTAAGTTAATGTTTACTTTATAACTGTAATTCAATTAGTGCTTAAGGGCAAAAAAGCTTACAAAAGTCAGAACAAATACAAATACAAGTGAATTCATAACTTTGCGCGCCAATACGGATGATATGTGTCCAACTGGAGCAATCTAGTCACAGTGCATCACAGCAGAAACATTAAGCTAATAGGTATGGTACCCACTCGAGAGAAGCGGCGTGGCGTGAAACGCCACTTCACGAGGTATCACCCTGGCAAACAACATAGCTCGCCGGCATCATCAGGACAATCTACCACCTGCGATGCTCGCATTGCAGCTTTCACGATTGTAGAGCAGCGAAACTTCCAAGCAAAAACGCGGAACTAATTTACTGTACAATTCTGATTTAGCCGCGGAAGTACAAAACGCTAGAAAAGTTGCTGAGTGTATTCGTATTTTTTCCAGTATTTTTACTCCACACAAAAGGCGTGCATTACTTTCCCAGCCTAGAATATAGTTTTATATGTGAGAAAACTTTCTCCGGCGTTGCCGATTGTTGAATCTGAAGGGAGTAAGTAAGAGCTAAACGGATATTCTACGGTTTCCTTGTAAAGTTTTGAATCAAATCAGTAAGTAAATTTTTGCCATTCCATGATCATCATTTTTAAAAATCACTGTTTGAGGCTTTAATTCCACGTGGGTTGAATTATGCATCGCACTCGTTTTCCACAAATGTGAACTCGTTTTGCATAGTAGGTAACGAGCGGCCCAGAATGGAATTGACGAGCAAAAGAGCCCATACAGAGCATACCTGAGCATAGAACTCAGCAGTTGAATAACACAACACGTTAATGAACACATGCCGCAGGAAGAATACACGCCGTAGGAAGAATCGTGCACGACCCATTTCCGCTTTCGATCACTAGGCTAGGAGGTTTCTAAAAGTAAAATGTCTGCAAAAGGGAAAATCTGCATGGAATGGTGAGTACACCGCCACACCGGTGCGGTGCGCTCGCGCCTGGCACGGGCAGCAACGGAAAGCTACCCTGAAACAGAACAGTTATAGGCAGTTCCGCAAAACATCACCGCAGTGGTTGCCGGGAAGTCCGACTGACTGTCTGTTCGGTCTGTGTTTATATGTAAACTACGGTGCTATACTAACCTCGGTAACGTACGATGGCTGCAGGAATGTCGGAGAATATTCATTTATGTCAATCACCGAGATGTGAACGCTTGCGCTGAAATGAAAAACAGACCGGAAAAGAGAAAACTTTTTAGTAATTGAATAACGCTTCCGGAAGGGCAGAATGGCTCGGTGGGGGAAGGATGAGATGGAAAAGTGCTAGATGTGTAAGAGTAGAATGTGTAGAAAACCAATTTCTTTACTTTGCAAAGCTTTTCGTTACTATTTTAATTAGGATAAATAAAGTTTCTCAAGTTTCAACTATAGTTATTTGGTTTCAAAAGCTTGCTTTCAACTTACCGTTTTCTACTACTAAGTTCATGACGCTAGTTAGATTTTGGACTGCTTTAAAGTTCAATTGTAATGATGATTTCATGAAAGGCAAAAATGTTTACTTTCGCATGACGTAAATCGATGCCTTTCAAAAGGAACACAACCGTGTATAAAGTCAACAGCATCCAGAATGAAATGCTAAAGCTGGGTTAAGTTTGCTGCAAGAAATCTCCCATAAAACGATGGATAAGCAACAGTAAGCTCTGGCTGCTACACTCAGCATCGGGCGGCTCCCACGTAGGTACGAATGTCTTGTGGTGCTGATGATGATGAAAGTCCTTTGTATGGATACGACATGAATAATCCATACAGGGTAGGCGCACCGTGAAATAAGCTTTTCAGGTGCACGTGTCGAGCTCCAGAAAGCTGAGCAATTTATGGTTCGTTTACCCTACCTGCGCTGCGGTGGCTAACGGAGGCAATTTAGTCGTGGGTAAATCAAATTTGGTCCGTTTCAGATTTGTAGTTGAAATAAATATACTCTGTATCCGTAACAGACCTTTTGGAAGGGGCTAACCCGGACTAAATGGGGTTGCATTACAAGGTCACGTCAGCGGCAGACGACGGTGCGAGGATATGGTAGCGAAACCGGAAAAACTCAATCAAAATGAAAAACAGTAGCTTTGGGAATGTGTATCGTGAGATTGATTGACGGAGATGAGGGGATTGAACGAAGAGCTTTGCTCTGTTTGCGTAGAGGATTCGACGTTCATACGACTTAGGATTGGCAAATCGAAATGTGCCTGCCAGGTGATTGTGATCGGTGAATTGGATGCTCAATCGTCAATCGGACAATGCGGTCTGAGGAAATATTGATACTCGGCTCAAAATTGATACACGAGAGTGGAATAATACTCATGTAAATCAAATTGAAAAGATAAAAAATTCACGAACTAGTTCACATTGTATCTGTCTAAGTTCGGCTCAATTAGTTGAATTTCCTGTTTGGTTTTGTAAGGATAAGCATTTTTTATTTACTTGGTAACATAACTTGATGAATGACGTTGGAAATGATTTCCTCGAGTTGACCATCGGAAAAGTTAACTCACAGAAAACTAATGCTGTGCAACAGTTAGGCAACATTTAGCTTCTCGATAATGCTCTCAAGAAAGAATATTGAAACCACCGCTAGATCCAATCCTTGCATTTGGGACAAAAATGTCCCTACCTAAGTATTGACCGATAGCAGGCTCGATTGATAGTAACAAGGCGGCCATTTTCGTCCTGAAAATACTACAGACCAATAATTTCGCCGACGCGTATATTGCACCAAATAGGGCCTCCCAACTCTGGCTACGCGACTGGCCCACACATCATATATTCATGGATTTCAAGGTAGCATACGATACAGTCGAGCGCGAACAACTATGGCAAGTAATGCACGTAAACGGTTTTCTGGATGTGCGTGCTTTGGGGGCACTCTTGAAACCCTTCGAATTATGCAGACGGTTGCAGCAAGGGAATTTTTGATTTGCATACCGGACTGTCCTGCATGTTATGTCCTGCATGCAAATCAAAAATATGGTAGAGGCTCCAGAGAAAATAACGTTTACCTACGACGGACAGTGACTATTGACGGCGATGAACCTGAAGTGGTAGATGAGTTCATATATTTGGGATCTCTGGTCACCGCCGACAATAATATCAGTAAAGAGATTCATCGACGCATTCAAGATGAAAATCGGACTTACTTTTCCCGCCACAAGACGTTTTGAACAAGGAGCATACGCCGCCGTACAACGCTGACGATAAACAAAACGTTAATCAGACCGGTAGTTCTCTACAGACTTAAACAGTAACTTTGCTCACGGAAGACATACGAGCACTTGCCGTATTTGAACAAAAGGTGTTGCGGACTATTTTTGGCGGAGTACAAACGGAAAGTGGAGAGTGTCGAAGGCGTATGAATCACGAGCTACAGACACTGCTTGGAGAGATTCCCATCGAACACCGGGCGAAAGTTGGGAGATAACGATGGGTCGGCCCCGTCGTAAAGATGACCGGGTTCCTATTGCAAGGGTGAGGAAAGAGTTGATAAGTGGACCCCTCGTTCGCCAAGGGGCCTAACAGTTTTAAAACAAAGTTGAATTTTGAGCAAACCTTGAGATCTATATCACGTGATATTTCATAAATTTGCCATGAAACAACCAACAAATGACTCGGTTTTGTAAAGAAGAAGAACAGGGCTTTCAAATGGAGTAAAAAATTTTTTTGGCGGCCATCTTGGATTTGGTCGCTATATTGGATTTTATTAAAAAATGACCGTTTTCACCATGAGCCCCCAAATGATCTTTATTTTAAGACCACCATTGGAAAGCTGAGAAAAAATTTAAGAAACATTCATAAAATTAGGTTGCAATGGCATTAACTGAATAAAACAACCAGTTATTTGTAGCAAGGTTCATAATTTTCACATAATTATTGTGATATTTTCAAAATTTGCTATGAAACAAACTACAAACGACACGGTTTTGTAAAGAGAAGAGATAGGGTTTATAAACGAAGTGAAAAAAAATCGGCGGCCATCTTGGATTTGGTCGCCATGTTGCATTTTATCAATAAATCGCCGTTTTCGTCATGATCTCCCCAATTGACTTAAATTTTAAGACCACCATCGGAAAGCTGAGAGAAAATGCTATAAGGAACTCTGGAGAGGAATTCTTGATGCGAATAATACATTCGAAAAAAAAAATAAATCAGAAAATTTTAAAACAAAGTCCTTATGTCCAGAACAGGGCTTGAAAAGGGATCGCAAGTTGAATGTGACTGCCGTGAATGCGAACTTTCCGCATTCAAACTCTGCTTTTTGAACGATCATTTGACTGTTTTTTGAATCCAGTTAATCTGCCGCTTGCGCTGCTGCCGTCTTACAATTCATGCGGCATCTCAGCAAAAGCAAGCAGTCGATCTCCCGTTTTGGACGTTTGTCCCACTTGGACGTCGGTCCGATGCAAGCAAAATATTCATTTGTATTGGACGGAGTCCGACCGACTTCTTCCATGCACATGTAGTGGTTGTTTTTCTTGTAGTATTGAATCATACGATTGTGCGATTGCTTTTCGTTAGCGTGGTGACTGCCAGTCATTTGACTGTTTTGCAGTCATTCGCTGCTCCAAACGGTAAAGGTAACTTGATCGAAACGAAAATGTTAAAAAGCTTTAGAACGCGTTCGTTCTAATGCGTGCAATCGGCGTTTGACTGAGCAAACTGCCAGTTGTGTTATGCATAGCGTTCTTATTCCACCACTAAACGGACGGTGTGAACTTGAATGCGCGTTGGTGTGACTGGTAGAAAAAAAGGATCGGTCGACCTGGTCCAGAGAATTGAATAAATCCCGACGAATTCTCCTCAGAAGTAAAACATATATGACACATTCCAGCGTTACGGGACACTATCCCTACTACGCAGATCGGTTCCTGTTTTATCAAATCCCTGGCATTCTAGTGTAAAATTAAATACTCTTTAAACAACTATTATACAAGGTATTTGCGAAAAAATTGACAAAACAGGAGGCGATTTACAGGGTACCAATTGGTGCTAATTGTGTCCCGTAACGCTGTAATGTGTCATATTAGCATATTTAAAGATTGCAACTTATGTCCTGTCATAACTCTGGAACGCCTGGACCGTTCATCGCTAAACTTGGCACACATGTTCATTGACATAGGAGAATCAGCATAGAAGACCAAGAGGGCAAAACTAAGGACCACAAGGGGAAGAGGAGGTCCCAAGAGGGAAAAAGAACTTAGTTTTCCTTGCATTATGAGAATTTCTGAACCGATGAGAGATGTACCAGTGGTTAGGAGGCAAACATGGAAGGTGGCACCTAAGCAAGATCGGGCACTTAGCTAGTAGACAATAACAAAACACTATCGTAGTTGTCCTCTAAAATTTAACCTAAGCCTAAGCTTGATTATATTGAACCGCATGTCAATAGTTAGGCCATTACAAATATTTTATAAAATTTTTGTCCTTCCGGTGTTCGGCCACTGAAGGGGGGGGGGGGGTAAAGTAAATTTTTTAATCGAGCAAAAAAACATGGATTTTAAGAATTTTTATTCAAGGTTTAAACGAGAAAACCGAATCTATTCTTGCTTATAATATACGTTATTCTTTTCTATGCAAAAATATACGAAAAAAGACAAAAACGAAGGAAATTTTTTTTGGACGATTTTCGAAAATTCCATTGTTCGAATTTCCATTTCTGTTTCGTGCTAGAAGCGTTAATTCAACTCGGAGACTCATTTTTCGAGTTTTTCAGACTATAGAGCCCACAGACAATTGATTCTATAAAAAGAAATTTGACTCATATCCTACAAATTATTTTTTGCCCCCCCGATTTTTCAGGCCAATTTCCAAGGGGGGGGGGGGTGACAAAAACTTTGAATATGATTTGCAATGACCTTATTACTGATAAACAGAAATCCCCCAATAAGAACGCTAATAGGGACCACCTTAATGGAAACCGTCTTAAAAAAGTCTACGAAGCATATGGGAATTGACTTAATTAATTTCAGCATGGAATAACTCGTGATCCTGACCCGAACGTTGGTGTCTTCAACTAAGTCGTTCACCAGATCAAGGGCTTTTCGGTGGATTGTAGTATTTTGCAATTGGCTCACTACGTGGCGCTAGTATATATGTATTATTTTTAAATAGGCTGTATCTTGCGCTGCTGATTATCTAGAAAATTGCGGTCTTCGGGAAGGTTACTGACATGACTGCCACCTTCAAGATGGCATGGAAAATTATACAGAATTTACTCAACGAGCGGCGTTAGTGTATATGTCATTTTTTGTATTTGCCATAACTCATGATCTTGGTAATACAAGAAGTTGCTTTCTTCGGAAAGGTTGTTTAAGTGACGGTGGTTATTTAACTAGTAGGGAAATTAGTTAGGATTTTACTCGAGCAATCCAGGGTATTTACAAAAGTTCTTTGCAATTTTCCATACCATCTCGAAGGTGACAGTCATTTGAACAACCATCGCGAAAACCGCAACTTTCTAAATAGTCAGCAGTGCAAGATACACCCTATATAAGAATAATACATATATACTAGCGCCACGTAGTGAGACAATTCCGAAGTGCTATAAACCAATGAAAACCCGTTGATCTACTGAACAACTCTAACGAAGACACCAACGTTCTATACGGTCAGGATCACGAGCTATTCCATGTTTTTCCCAATTAAGTCAATTCCCATTTGCTATGTAGACTCCAATAAGGACGTTCGACTGCCTTAATGTAATCACTCGAGACCATCCTTATTGGAAATGTTCTTATACGAAACTGCCTTATTTGAGAGACTGCTGTATTAAATAGGAAGCGTTTGGTGCGAGAGATCCACGCTTTCTTCCTTCCCCTTAATTTCAAGAAGTTGAGTGGAATTAGGTATAATTTCTGGTTCCGTTTTATTCCTAGAACTTCGCTTTGCGGTACATGCTGCGCAGTTGGCCTGGTCGTTGACAAGAAAAATGATTGATTCCAGTAATGGTCATTTTCTAGGATGCTTTCAAGATTTGGCTGCGTTAGTATGAGATTGTTGAGGATTGTTGTGAGGAACGTGCGGCTCGAACCAAAGATGCTGATAGTATGAGATAAGATTAGATTAAATCAAATTGCATGCTTGTAAAGAACACGATACCAACGCCAACGTCCACTAAAGAAGGCGCGTCGTGTTAACGTAATGGGGGTTCGAATGAAGATAATGAAGAATGAAGATAATGAAGAAAACCGAGCGGCCCAAAGGTCATGAACATATTCTAACCAAGTGCTTATACCGATAAACGTAATCGAAGATAATAAGTCTAGCTTTTATGATGAATGTCAAAATTTCGTATCAGCTTTTCATCCACGATTTTCTCAGTATTTTCCAATATGTTGAAAATCGAGCTGCAATTATAACTAATCATCCACAGACTTAATAAGAAGAAATTGGAGATAGCTTCAGGCAATTGCTTTGAAAATTGCTTAAGAAAATTATCAGAACCATGAACAGCATTGGACCTATGGGACTACCTTGTGGTACTTCTGAGTTTTCAATATTTATTTATTTAGTTCGTCAAATTTTGTAAACTACATTCTTACTTGACAACAAGGTTTGTTGCTCTGCATTTCTACAAACTATACTCTGACCTTGGGATATAATTAACCAGTTATACAACCAGCCTCCAATGGCAGATTTTCTCAACTGCCAACTACTAATGGTCAAGTGCTTGGTTATACCTGTAATTTATACAATCCATTTGTAAATCGTTTGAAATGTAATCTGTAACCATCGAAGTGAATTCACAAAGGTTCGTAACTGCTGATTTCAGGGTTGTGTTTTTCGAATTTGCAGTCAATTGAAACGAATGTTTTTCTTCTATTTCCGACGTTTCGATTTGTGTTAAATATTTATCAAGGATTCAATAAAATCAATGATTTCATTTTCAAGAATCCGTGTTGCACATGAGAGATACGGCCAACCACATCATCGGAACGGTGACTGTAAACTAACGACTCGAAAAATTCTGAAGCAGCCGATTGTATAGCAACGTATGCATCGAAAAAGTGAAATAATTTCTTTCGGCTGGCGATGAAAAAACTACACAAGATAATTCCATGGAACAAATTTTTCTTAAATTCTACGTTTACTAAGCCATCCACAAAATGCTTCGACGCCCCTGCAGTCTTACAGTGGTTGACCGGAACCTTATCCATGGTCGATGGAAATGGATTGCTCTTTCGTAGGCTTGACGATCATCTGCTTCTCCGTTTTGGCAATAAAATTATTGGAGTAGGCCCTCAGGGTTTGAGGATCACCCAGCAATTTTCTATCGATAGCAGCTGGGAAACGTTGGGAGGGTTGGTAGTCTTTGGTGCCATGTTTATCTTCTGCCGGACCATCTCCGCCAGTGATCTTTTGGCATAATGGGCCGAGGCCAAATCCAGGCAAAAAAAACCATATCCTCTTCCGCATGATACCTCTTGAAGGCGTCAATTTCTGGCAGGCACTTCATACTGTATTCGTACCGCAGGCCCCGAAGCAAAAAACATCAACTTGGACGTTGTCTAAATTACTGTCACAAAGAATCACTCAAATCTGATTTGTTTAACCAACTGCAGGCGACTGGCTGTGCTCAGCAGTCAAGTCAGGACGTTGAACGCGGTCGAAATCTAAACAATACCGATGATTGCTGACACGATAACGCACCGAACTGTTCATACCGTTTATCGCGACAGTAGAATACTATATCACTGCTGAGATGGTGTATTACGCGAGGCATATTCTGATGCTGGGATAAGCGACATTCTCTACCAGGGTTATTCAACGCCCAACGCCTTCGCCTTGATCGAGAGCCACAGGATGACATTCTTCGGAAACTTGGTGTGGAAGTTATATTTGACGCCATCGCTTACCTCCTTGGTGGCGGCTGCGAAGTACCCAGTCTCCAGCCACTTTTTGCCGTCTCCAGCGTCAAGCAGGTCTCGTCACCCATCACCAGTACCTTCAAACGCTCCTTCTAGGTGATTGTCTGCTGCTCAGACACGGCTTGTCTTGACTGATGCTTCCGCATCAAAAATGTATATTTTACACAAGTACTTCTTTACCGTTTAGCCGGTTGCTGCAATCTCCCGGGTCAAGCCGCGGGACGATGAGGAACCTTGCTTGCGGTCTTTTTCTTCAACTTATACTGCACTTTACGACCGATCAGCACCTTCCTTCCGAATAGGTTTTTGTAGAAGTATATCTTTATCAGAGCCCTAAAAGTTTTGATCGGCCTAGCCTCGGGACAATTTGGAGGATTCATCGACTTTGTTATGAATTTGACTCCATTGGCTTTGTACCAGGCTAGTGTACCCTTCACGCAAATGCACTGCTGGCAAATATCACTAGGCAATCGTTCAGCTGCAAGAACGAAACACACTAACTGTTTTAATGTATTCCAATGATTTACACAATGAGTACACCGGAGCTATCATTTTTTTAAATAAAGTAAACATTTCACTCGAAAACATTTCTCTTTTCTTCTCATATATGGTAGGGACAAAAAACAATTGCAACTGAAGCTGATCTCGTTAGTATTTAACCGGGCATGTGTGATGAAAAAAGGAAGTAAATTCCGCTGAACAAAGCTCAACTATTTACCTTTTCGAGTGCGATCCATCGCAGAACACCGCCGTGATGTCGAATTTGTAGTTTTTGCGCTTTTCACAATTGAGTGACTTTTTCGCTTTCAGGATACCCAGCTCGTTGACTAGTTCGATCTGCGGAGGGGAAAAAAGAGAAGAACGAATAAAAACGATTAAATTTACCATTATTAATGGTGCAGTAGCGGTTTGACTGCCTGTTCAGAAAGTCGTAAAAAATTAATACAGATTTTAAAAGCCATCCCATCTCGGTCGGTCTGTGATTGACATCGTCGTTGTCGTCGTCATCGTCGTCCGACTGGATGTGGTTAGTTACCGTTTTATAGGCGATGTTGCTATTTCCGCTCAGCTAAAGACCCACCATACTTGTCGTCACATAACGTTATGATAACGAAAATAAATGCTAAAAGAACGCTAGCTAAGCATAAATAATGATTCTATCGCTTGTACACCTGACCTGAATACGTTCCCCGCCATCCGCCTGCAATGGTGCCTTCGACCCTTTTTCCGTATAAATTTGCCATTTCGATGTCCTGCCAGCGCGAACGACGACGCATGAACGGGTTCAAATTATTAATGGTAGGTTTATTTAGTTTCCTTTCAATATCAGTATTGACCCATGAAATAATAATAATAATACAAAAAAAAACACAGTTCGACCCGGAATAAAAACAAATAAAATCGAATCCCATTCATTCCGAAGCAAACAGGTGATCATGTTCGTTCGGTAGGTAGGTAGTTGGGAAAATAAAAATATCGGTTGAGTATTAGTTTCAGTAAATGATTGCTTCTTTACATCGGGAAAAAATGGGATTATATTCACCTGTTGAATCAATATGTTATACTTCAAACGGTAAATGAAATTGAAATTAGCGAGCTCAACAGCGTCAATAAATGTAGGGCACGTATTTAAATTAATTTATGTACGATGGCAGGCTAATAAATCCGCTGATTAATGCGTATTAATTCAATTCATTGATTGATTTTAAAAAATATTCTTTACAAAACTGAAAACCTAACAATTTTGCAAATCACTTGAAGTTCAAGTAACTTGACACCTTTGGTGTAATCAATTAAGTTACGTCTGGTGTCCCGCAAGGTTCTCATTTAAGATTTCTTCTATTTATTATTAATTAAACAAATTATTAATGTCAATTATGATTTCGCGATTTAAAGAGAAATCTTTTCTCATGAGACATCAATTTCAAATGTGTTTAAACGATTTTGAAGGAACACTTTTACTTAAAATAAACATTTTTCACATAAAATAACAATTTTCAACCTTTTCACGTCATGTACTGCAACAAGCAATTACTGTAAGTCGTCCGATTATGTAACGAAACACCAAGTGTTAACTATTCCACCGTTCATTCCGGTATTTGTGCACGATTCTCGAATTTTCGAACCAGTTGAACGTAAACTCGGCTCTATGTTTAGCTAGTATCATCGCTTGCCAGTAATAATCAGGCAGAGTGTATAGAACGAGCCCAACAAACGTGGCTGCCATGCCGAAGAGAACATTTTGTCGGCGCGCGTTTCACAGATTTACATTAAGTTTCTTGGCTCAACATCAGCAATATAATTATCATCATGATCACTATCATCACCATCACCCGCATCATATCGGCTCGGTATCGTCTCCGTCATCGTTCCGTCACCGCGCTCTGCCGGGATGGAAGGGAAAAGCACTGCTATCATGTGCCGGTTAATTAGCATTATACACACAAGCACCACCACCACCGGAAGTGGCAATAGTGTAAATTCTGCATTGTGGGTGATTTGTACGGTGGGGCTAATTTGCATGCATTCCTATCGCCTTCGTTATGCAGCACAATATGGTTCAATTGCATAACAAGCACTGCTGGAGCGCATCTTGTGGTTGAAGAACCTCTCGTTCCAAGAATACTTCTCCAACAGGGGGAATTTGCATTTTAATAAACAATCTTTGAAATTAAACTTTTTTGTCGCTTATTTTTAAGTCGCTGTGTAATCAAACCCTTAATTGGGCTTAGGATTGGACAGCCCCCTCTTTCCTTTCGTGGTCGGTCGAACGGATTTTCATTCCGAAGCCCCGCACACCATTTAACTTGGTTTTCGCACTAAAACCATACCCGAACTAATTAGGTTAGGAATTAGGCGGAGGTCGACCGTCTTTACGAGCTTATTAAAGCCGGTTCGGTCGGTCGATATTTGTTTTGATTTCGCCGGAAGTTTAGGGTAGCCTTCTGGAAAGTGTGGTTTTTTCTGCAGACCTTTACCAGCAAAAACAATTTTTTTTATTCCATACGTTTGTTCGTTTGGGATTTTTCATTAACGCACTGTTGATGGAAAATATCAACTATTTGTTTCGCAAACTTTAATTACTGCAATGCATATCCACTGGCGTGTCCAGGAAGGAGGACATATGACCCACCTTCTTTTAAAATGCACATTATTTTTAAACAAAATAATTTCTGTAACCCAGAGGTCCGCAGTTTAAAATCTATTGAACCGCTATTTTTACGATAAGTAAATTATTTGCCTACAATAGTTTAAGTTTTAAGCCTTATTTTAAGTCTAGTTATAAATTAAGTTTCAAGTTTAGTTTCAATCCAAATTTAAGCTTAATTTCAAGTTCAAATTAAATTCTAATTTCATGCCCAATTTTAGTTCTAGTTTCAAGTCCAATTCCAACTATAATTTCAAGTGCAATTCGACTCCAATTTATATCCAATTTCAATTCCTACTTTGAGTTCATTCCATCGCCAAGTCTAATTTCTAATTTCATGCCAGCTTTGATTTCAAGCCCGATTTAAAAGCCTGTTTCAAGTTTCACGTCAAGTTTTAGGTTAAGTTATGGCGAAAAATTCCAGAGAAAAGTTGTAAAATTATTTCTGAAAGGCAATGGTTGGAGAATTCACGAAAAAGTGATCATTTGAATCGATGAACATCCCTCATGAGCATACACTATTCACCTGCCTCGGCGATAAGGCACGCATCAGCTTTGAATTTTATCACGAACAGAACCTCAATGTGAACATCAGAATTCGTTCAAAAATTGATGATGGTTTGATGCAAAAAATGATTAAATTAATGAACTGGAAAATTTCGTGACAGACCAAAAATATATGGAGGCAATGGGAAGTGGTTGGTATCCAAGTGGTTTACTAGCTAAACTACCGCCACCCTATAGTGGGTAGTCAAATACCTAAATTTTTTACTCTCCCAATTCTCGTAACCCAGCTAGCATTTTCATATGTATAAAAAAGGTAAAAATCAGCATTACGTATAGATATACATGCTAAATAAATCGTATTTCATGCGCAAAATTGGCATATCCGTACTATTTAGGAGGCGATATACGTGATTACGAATAATTTTGAGCGTTACGACTATATAAGTATTTATATACGATAATATCCGATTAAGCGCGAGTCGCTCCGTACTGCTCTACGATTTTGTGCTGAAAATCGTATGTATGTCAGTCATTATCATTATATACGACAGAAAATCAACTTGATCCCTCTTTATCCAGCTTTAGTTACGATTTCGAGTTTGTTGGGAGATATTTACGATAGTTTTCGTATATTGATATACGAGTTGGTGCTAGCTGGGAAACCCATTGCACACTTCCCCATGCGAAGATATTATTTGTATGACTGCTGTTATCTACTCGGTCAAGAAATAGAAGCAAAGCAAGCGCGTGAAAATGCGTAAAACGAAAAGAAAAATAGAACGCGACAGAAAAGGAGGGGGGTTAATCCCGGTGTAGTGGTTAGCATTCATATCTCTCACCCCGAGGACCTGGGATCAAATCCCAATTCCGCAGAAGTGATGAATGATCCAGTTTCGTATGAGAGGAAAACATAAAAATAGAAAAGGAGTTATAAAGAAAAAAAACGGGTTAGAAAATGACAAAAAAACGAAATGGAAAAAAAGAATCACGGTGCAAAAATCAGAATAGGAAAAGAAAAACAGAGAAAAACAACAGGAAAAAATGAAATACGAGGCAGAAACAGAAAAAAACGATATGGACAGGATAAATGACAATACGAGAAAAAGTGAAAAAAAGAAACACGAAAAGGAAAAGGCTACAGAAAACAAGTAAACTCAAAAGAAAAAAATAGCGACAGAGGAAGAACAAACCCGATAGAAAAAACGAGAAAAACAGGGAAAAGAGGTCAAACGGGAAAAACGTCAAACGGGATATAACAGGAGAAAGATAGGACAAAAACGGGAAAATGGGACAAAAAAAAGAAAAAAAGAAAAAACGAACTAAGGTAAGCTAAGAAAAAGGTGAAATAGGAAACCGAGCAAAGGGAAAAAGAGGACCCAAAAATAAAATAAAAGTAACAGAAAAAAAGGTGAAACGGGATATCTGAACTGAAGGAGGAAAGATGGGGAAAAAACGTGACTGGAAAAATGGGACAACGGGAGAGAAAAAGCAGGAAGAGAGAGACAAGAAAGGGAAAAGGGAACATAAAACAAGAGAAACCAAATGAAAAGAATAGCGAGAGAAAAAAAACACTGATAGAAGAAACGATGAAAACGGAGAAAAGATGTCAAACGGGATATGAAAGGAGGAAGATGGAACAAAAACGGGAAAATAGGACAGAAAAAGTAAAAAAGAAAAACAGGGAAAACGACCAAACTCGTGTTTTTAGTCTTTGACCTTGAAATGCGGTCAGGAACTAATACTAATACTTTTTTGAAACGATGATTCTACAATTGATGGAGGGACGATAGGGGAAAGTAACAAAAATTTTTTGGGAATGGAGGGGAAAGAGTGGAAAGGAAGGGAAAGGGGGTAATAGGTAGCTACAGTAGGTACAATTTGTGTCTAAAAATAACTCAACCATTTACGTCGCTACATCAATAAGGGGAGTTGCGCAGTCTCCTTTTGTCTAGCGCCTCTATGGTTCATAGGTACACGGGTACCAACGAGCCACACGCCCTGCCCCCCCCCCCTTCCTTTCCACTCTTTCCCTCCATTCCCAAAAAATTTTCTTTACTTTCTCCTACTGTCCCTCCATAAACCACCATCGAACCATCGCACTATGGGCAAAAACGAGAGAAAAAACGGACGCAATTAAGATATGGCCTGCAGGCTTATAAAATATAGGTGATCTTATGTAAAATTTTCCGATTCCGATTTTCGATTCTGCGGACTTTTTTACACAAAATTAGTAGATTTTTTCGGTTTGTTTTCTCAAAACCATGTTTGAAATAATCCAATAAGGGCGAAAAATATTAAAAATAGGGGAAAATGAGCAAAATGGGGCACTTCCCGATGATAAACAGGAAAGGGGTTGGCACCACGCGATAATCCGGAAAATTTTACTTAGGGTCACGTATATTTTATCAGCTTGCAGGTCGTATCTTAATTGCATCCGTTTTTTCTCTCGTTTTTGCCCATAGTGCATCGTTTCAAAAAAAGAAAAAACGAATCAATAAAAACGGCAAAAGAGGAAACCAAAGGTTGAAAAACAGGAAATGAAAAAGGAAGACCGGAAAGCAAAGGAAAAGGCAAGCAAAACCAGGCACCTAAAATATGAGAAACGGTACAGATGATGACTAAAACAAGAAGGAAAGGAAATTAAAAGTTAGAAATAGACGAAAACTGGAATCGAAAAAGGAAAAAGGGAAACGGCTAACGGGAAAGAAAATAACAAAAAAAAAACAAGTGAACAATATGAGGAAAAACAGGATTAAAAATAAGTAAAAGGACAGAAAACGAAAAGCAAATGAAACAATGAAACAGAAAACACGGGGAAGCAAAAAAACGGAAAAAGGAAGAAAAGTAAAAGCGAAAACAAAAAAAAATGGTACAGAAACTGAGCAAAACGGAACAAAAAGAGTATTTTGGCATTTTGACAGTAGTAAAATTCTTGAGTAAAATGGGGCAAATCTACTCCTGCATAATATTGTATAAGAATTAATATTTTCATATTCCTTTTTCCTAACATTTTTCTTCATTTCTTACCACAGAATCTTAAATAAAAGAGAGATTTTGTAAATGATTCTTCAAAAATAATTAATGAATAGGGGTTAAGACTGCAAAACGGGTAAGCTCTACATTTCCGCGCATCGACGCTATCGTCAATGGATTTCTCGGCATTTTTACATAAGAAAAGAGAGCTTTCATCCCTTGAAAACAGTGGCAACAAAAAGTTTCGTCTTTTCGGTCGAATTTGTCCGCTGTGCGATATAGTGCTTAGCATTCACGCCTCTCATCCTGAGGATCCGGGTTCGAATCCCAACCCCACAGAAGTTTCGAATAACCTAATCTGTAGAACTGACTATAAGCAATTAAAAAAGGAGGGCGCAATAAAAGGAAAAACGAAACAAACGAAAACAGAAAAGAAGTGACTGATATGACAAAACCGAAATGGTAAAGACGAGCCATGAGGCGAAAATCGGGATAGGATGATGGTGAAGTGAATTCTACTATCCTCCAGCAAGCACTTGATAACGAAAATAAAAGGAAAATAGTGAATTACTTCAAGGAAACAGGACTATACAAACAGTTGTAGATAGATGATAAAATCTTTTAACAGTCACGAATGCACCGAAAGGTGTAAAGTGTCTCTAATAAACAAACAAACAAACAGGATAGGAAAAGAAGAGAAACGAAGAAGGTGGACTCAAGGGAATAGAAAAAATAAATAACGAGAAAAAAAAACAGATAAAACGAAACAAATAGAGAAAAGTTGGGACAAAAAAGAAAGAAACGTGACAGAAAAGGGGAGAGTACGGGATAGAAAAAGCAGGAGAACTAGACGAGAAAGGATAAACCAAGCAGAAAACTAGTGAAACCAAAAGGGTTAAGAATGCGTGAGAGAAAAAAGGGTTTTTTGGAGAAAAAAGAGTTGAAAGAAACGAGCAAAATAAGAAAAAGATGTCAAACGGGATATAAAAGGAGCAAGATGGCAAAACAGGAAACAAAAAGACGAAAAACAGTAGATGGAAAACCAAGACCGGAAAGCAAAGGGAATAAAAGGATCCAAAACCAGACCAAAAGAGCTTAGCTTAGCTCAGCTTAGTCTGGTTGCACTTAGTGATTGAACCGAATCAGCAAAATTGCACAACGAATCAAAAGAGTGAGGAGTAACCGATCATTCACACTGTGCAAAATTCAGTGACTCATTATTCAAAGGAATGTAATCAGGCGGGATTGCGGAAGGAATGTTAGTGTAATCTATGTTGCAGAATATAATTGACAAAAAGTAGGAAGAACGGAACAGATGAAGCCAAAAACGAGAAGAAAAGGAAAACTGGAATCGAAGAAAGGAAAAGGGGTAGCGAAAATACGAAAAACGGGAAAGAAAATAACGCAAAAAAAAACAAATACAAAACAAGAGGAAAAATAGGATTAAAAATAAGAAAAATTAGGACTGAAAACAGAAAAATGGAATAATGATGAAGGAAACATGGGACAACAAAACAAAAAACGATAGAAAAGGAGGAAAAAATTAAACCGGAAAGTTGAACAGAAAAAAAGATAAAATGTGTGAGAGAGAAAAACGAAAAATGTCAATTCTAAGTAAAACTTCGTGTCTAATGTCCAATTTCCAATATTTCCAATTTTAAGTTAAATTTAAATTTTGATTTCATGTCCAAATTTACGTACAAATTGAATTGAATTGAAATGATTTTGAGTTTAATTTCAAATCCGATTCCAAGTCTAATTTGATATCAGTTTCACGGAAAATTTAAAGTCCAATCTATCTCATAATGTGATGTATATACTGGACACTATCACTTGTTGTTCTTACAAAAAAAAATAAGCATTTACCTTATTCGCCAACCGGTTTCGGGTAGATGTTACCCATCATCGGGGCTAGGTTGGACCTAGCCCTTTATTTTGTAAGAACAACAAGTGATAGTGTCCAGTATATACATCACATTATTAGTTCAATAGTTCTTACGTTGCACGAAGATACGAAAGTGAAAGTAAATCCAATCTATCTACAGCTATAAACATGGATTTCTGTCTGTCTGCCCGTATGTTCCTTATAGATCGAAAACTACTTAACCGACGGCGTGAAAATTTGCATGTAGGGGCTTTCGGGGCCGGGGAAGGTTCTTATGATGGTTAGAGACCTCTCCACCCACAAAGAGGAGGGGCTGCCAAACAAATGAAACATAAATTTCTGTCTGCCTGACCGTATGTTCCTTATAGAATCGAAAACTACTGAACCGATCGGCGTGAAAATTTGCATGTTCTTATGATGGTTAGAGACTCCTCTTCCCACTAAGAGGGGGGGCTCCCATACAAATCTTTACCTATAAAAATGGATTTCTGTCTGTCTGCTCCTATGTTCCTTATAGAATCGAAAACTACTGAACCGATCGGCGTGAAAATTTGCATGTAGGGGTTTTTGGGGCCGGGGAAGGTTCTTATGACGGTTAGAGACCTCTCCCCCCACTAAGAGGGGAGCTCCCATGTAAATGAAATACAAATATCTGCATAACTCGAGAACTAATCAAGCAAATGGAACAAAATTTGGCATGTGGGTGTTTTAGGAAACAAGAATTTTTTTTGTGGTAAATTGAGACCCCTCCCCATTTTAGGAGGGGGGCTCCTATACAAATGAAATACAAATTTCCTCATAACTCGAGAACTAATCAATCAAATGGAACCAAATTTCGCATGTGGGGGTTTTTGAAGGCAAGAATTTTTTCTATGATGAATTAGGACCACTTATCTCTTCAAACGGGGGGGCTCCCAGACAAATGAAACACAAATTTCCTTATAAGTCGAGAACTAATCAACCAAATGGAACCAAATTTGGCATGTGGGGGTTTTGGGAGGCAGGATTTTTTTCTATGGCGAATGTTGACTCCTCCCCCTTTAAGAGAGAGGGCTCGCATACTAATGAAAAACAAATTTCCTCATATCTCGAGAACTAATAAAGCAAATGGAATCAACTTTGGTATATGGGGTATTTGGAGGCAAGAATTTATTTTATGATGACTTAAGAACCCTCACCCAGTCAGAGAGTCATAAGGACTCTCATACAAATAAAATAGAAATTTTTGCGTAACTCAAAAACTAATCAAACTCGAGAAATTATAAACTCATCCATAAAGCAAAGCAAAGCCTAGGTGCTACATTCCGTTATCGAAACTTGACCTTCTGTTTTTATACGACAGACTTCGCAGCCAGCTGTTAGAGTGCAGGACAATTGCAGGGCCAGTTGCTACGATCCTATTTACTCTAACAGCCTCTCCCAGTCGAGCGTCATACCTCTGAGCCGACTGGGATGTTGCATAAAACATTAGTCAATTACAAGACTACCAAAAACATAATCGGCTGGTTTTCTTTGTTATAATAAATTAGCTATCTTTCGATTACTCGATTTTCAATGCCAAATATTACTTCTGAAAAGTCGGATGTCCCACCTTTTGTTTATGTCTGGGCACGCTAGTGTATATACCATCATGCATAGGGAATCATGCAAGGGAAAACTCCGCATTACTGGCAGTTAATACGATGATGCACTCAAACCAGAATATTTGAGTTTTATCATTCAAATTTCCATCATCGTAAACTAATATGGTTTTGAAATTATGGAAATGTGTTGAGTGCAACAGCACTCAACGAATTTTATCATTAAGCTGTTGCTGTAGTTTCCTGGAATGAAGTTGTTTACTGCAATTTCGAAGCGCGCCTAAGTGCTTTATTAGCCAGCGGATCATTCGCCATTAAATTTTTTCACGAATAAAACACGTAAATATTAAACGGAACATGATCGATTGAAATACCAGGTAACAGTAATTCGAGAGATATATATCTCTGCAAAGTTTTCCACAAAAATTTCCGCAGCGAAGCGAAATTGCGAAGAATTGGTAAACTTTGTGAAATTGAAAAAAATAATTTTGGTGTTTCTATTTTTCAAAAATGAAAAAAATAGGATGCACATTGAATTGCTTGCTAATTATTTACGGAGGCTGAAAACGATATCTATATTGTATGTATTTTCCATCATCTCGAATGTTTACCAATTCTACATTAACACAGCTGTTATTATTAAATCTTCTCGCACCATACTAATGGTGTTGACAAAATATTGATCTCGTCGCACACAGCACCGCGTTCTTTTTCGAGGTAGCACTTTTCTGGCTAGATATTTTTGTCGTGCCCCCAATAATAACCTCTTCCTCCATGCCACTGTTTGGTTAGTCACATGCCGGTTGATTCCACATGAAAAAGAGTAACAAAAATTTTAAAAATGTACCATGCGTTCCGATCAACCATCAGCAGCGCAGACGCCGCTGCGCTGATGAGTTTCTAAACAGCCACATATAGAATATCAATTTAGTTCACCCGCTTTCCACCGGCATGCGTCACCTGTCACAGTGAAGTGAAGCCCCAAATCAGCTAGCCGTTACCACCACTCACTGGTCCGACAGTTCCGAAAATGGAAAATCACGTTTTCCTTGATGATTCCGGAACACTGCCGTAGAATATTCGAAATAGACACAAAAAAGAAAAAAAAAACCACAGTGCTAAACATCATCACATAAAGCCTACCCCCGGAGGGGGGAAAAAACTTTTCGAACTCATTTTGAATGATGATTTTGAATGTTGCTCTTTCACTGCTGCGCTGCGAGGACAATGGCTGGGGCTTCTGAAAGTATTTTAACGAACCACTTCTATAGAACAGTAAATTATGTGCCGGCGAAGTTAGCTACCTTCTTTACCGGCCGGCGGGCGGCGGCACACAAAAACTGTGCTGTGCCGCTGCAGCAGTTGGATAAACATCTCGACTCAACCAACAACATTCGCATTCGTTTATTTTCATGTTTTAATAAAACCCGTACAATTTAGATCGTACAATTTTGTTTCGCTGTCGATTTTGCCCGCTTCAAATTAGCGCTGCATAATCGCCATCAAATTGATTGTGATGAAAAATTAACGCAACATAAACGTATCGGATTCAACAGCAAACGAGGCCATCATTTGCATATCATTATTGTTAATTATTTTATCTGAAACAACTCTGTTAATTGTGATACGATGACCAACCGAAAACAATTATCCCACAAAATGCTTTACGGCTGGCGGCTATCACAGCGCGGCTATACGCGGCGGTTGGGTCTTTTTCAAGGATTATTATCCATCGAATTCGATTACGCAGCGGTAGGGCATTTGAAAAAGCTTCGAAGCTTCAAGTGCCGCATTCCTCTTTCGGAACTTCAACTTCTCGTTAGGCGTTCGAATTTTATCGAATTTTGAGGCACCATATCGCGAAACAAGAGCAATACGAGTCATTTCGAAGTATACACGTGACTACACCCGTCTACACCGGAGCAATTTATCACTTTCTGGTTCCGGTCTTAGTTGTTGAAAACATAGTAAAAGTTTTTAGTGGCTGTGAAAAAGTCATAAAAAAGCGAAGATATGCACAACCCCAAGGTAAGCCCTGGTTAATGGGTTTGATACTTTATGCCTCATCATAACAAATACAAGAGAAAAACTTAATCTCGTGCAAGTTTGTTGTAAGAACACAAAGCAGCGACCACGTTTGTCACCTGCGAAAAATGGTGCAACAAGTTTTGAAGGTAAAGAGAAATACCTATCTAAATAGTTTGCGACCATTTGGTTTTATTTAGTAAAAATAATAGTTTTCTCACTTTTAATATGTACATCAACGGCGTAATTATGACAAAAATAAGACGAAAAGATATCGGAAAAGTGATGAAAATCTGATAAAAAGACAGCAAATAAAATGAAAATACGATGAAGAGACGCTAAAAGCACGTCAAACCCCGTTTAAAAAGCGTGAATAAGTCGACAAAACTAAGCAAAAGATAAAAAGATGTCGAATTTGCGACAGAAACACTACGAAAGAACAACGAAAAGACAGTAAAAAGATAACAGTTTTGTTAGCTTGACCAGGGCTTGAAAAGCGATCGCAAGTTGACTATGACTACGTGAATGCGTACGCTTTCTGCACTCAACTTGTGCTTCCACCAAAACGATCATTTGACAGTTATTTGAACACAGTCAATCTGCCGCTAGCGAGACTGCTGTCTACAATCCATCTGTGGTCTCTGAAGAGAATCCAACAGTCGCGCTCCCGCTTTGCGTTCATATTGAAGAGTGTAAACTGCAAACTGACTGGGAGTACAAGGTGACGTATTTTTTTGCTTCTCTTTTTGTCTCCAAATCGACTACCCACAGTGAAAATTTGTCACCCGGTGTTGGTCCGACGCAAGCAAAATGTTAGTTTGTGTCGGACGCCATCCGACCGCCGATCTTAACAATAAACAGGATCACGAAAAATAGTAAAAAAGTTACGAAAAGACAACAAAAAATGACGAAACGGCGATTAAAGACAAAACGGATTGAAAACAATACATTGACCACTGAATTACGCCAAAAAAGATTACAAAAAGCTGTCAAATGTTGCAAAAGAGATAACAAAAAGCTGTCAAAAAACGAAAAACAATACCAAAAAAAAAAGCTGTCAAAAAACGAAAAACAATACCAAAAACAGACGTCAAAATCGAAGATAACAAAACAAAAATACGATAAACAATGAAGTATAATTAGCAAAAAGACCACGAAAACACAACAGAAGTACAACCGAAGGGTGACAAAAAAACGACAAATAGGAAGAAAAGACATCAAAACAAATGACGAAAGGATGGCGAAACGGCGTCAAAATGACAACAATAAAACAACGAAAAGACTACAAAAGAAAGACGGAAAGACAGCATATTATAGTCGACATAGAGATGGCGAAAAGACAGCGAAGTGATGACGGCGAAGTAGGCGGCAATAAAAAACGAAAGACGACAAAAATCCGATGAAAAGATGCCGAAAAAACGTCAAAGAAGCGACAAAAAATGTCAAAAAGACAATAAAAAAACGACGAAACAAGTAAATAGATGTAGAAAAGACGATGGACACAAAATAACAAAACAGTGACAAGAAAGAGGCTACAAATCAAGATAAAAAGACGTCATCAAGAGCAACCAACAATGCAGCAAAAAACGATAAAAATTACTACAAATCGATGAAAAGAAGCAAAAAGACGATGCAAGGTGTCAGAAAGCCAGAATTAAAACTGAATGAAAAACAGTTAAAAAACGCAACAAAATGACGTAAAAGGCTACAAAGGACACATAACAAAAAAGACGAAAAATTTAAAACGAAGGACAAAAAATTAACGATGAGAGACGGAAAAACGAAGCCGAAAGGTTAAAGATGAATAATCAAGAATGAAGGTCGAGCCCTTGATAAAATTGCATCAGATCTCATTGAAATCAGTTCATTGAGATTTAACAAAGTGTTATTTTCCTTCAAACACAATCTATACCTACAAAAATGGATTTCTGTCTGTATGTTCGTTATAGAATCGAAAACTACTGAACCGATCGGCGTGAAAATTTGCATGTAGGGGTTTTTGGGGCTAGGGAAGGTTCTTCTGATGGTTAGAGATCCCTCCCTTCACTAAGAAGGGAGGTTCCCAAAAGACCCCTCCCCCACTAAGAGGGGGGGGGCTCCTATACAAATCTATGCCTATAAAAATGGATTTCTGTCTGCCCTATGTTCCTTATAGAATCGAAAACTACTGAACCGATCGGAGTGAAAATTTGCATGTAGGGGTTTTTGATGCCAGGGAAGGTTCTTCTGATGGTTAGAGATCCCTCCCTTCACTAAGAAGGGAGGTTCCCATACAAATCTATACCTACAAAAATGGATTTCTGTCTGTCTGCTCGAATGTTCTTTATAGAAAAGAAAACTACTGGGTTTTTGGTACCGGGGAAGGTTCTTCTGATGGTTAGAGCCTCCTCCCCAAACTAAGAGGGGGGGCTCCCATACAAATGAAACACAAATTTCCTCATAACTCGAGAACTAATCAAGCAAATGGAACAAAATTTTACATGTGGGTGTTTTTGGAGACAAGAATGTTTTCTATGGTGAATTGAGACCCGTCCCCACTTTAGAAGGAGAATTAATTAATCAAATAGAACCATATTTGGCATGTGGGTGTTTTTGGAGGCATGAATTTTTGCTATGATGAATTAGGACCCCTTAACTTTTTAGGAGGGGGGGCTCCCATACAAACGAAATACAAATTTCCTCATAACTCGAGAAGTAAACAAGCAAATGGAACCAAATTTGGCATGTGGGGGGTTTTAGAGGCAGGAATTTTTTTAATGATGGTTTGAGGTAGGGGTAGGAGCCTGTGCCCAGTAAACCATTTGGTTTGTATATCTCAATTGCAACTGAGATATACGAAATCATATCTGAACGAAAAAGTTATATTTCACGCCATATAAGAACATATATGTACCAAAGTAGAGGCGATATACGTGCGAAAGCTTTGACAATTATTTGTAATTCTTTTTTGCGTAGTTTTTATAACACGCAACTAAATACTCCTGAATATATGATTAAGATATAATCAAATATTGCAATCGTCTATACTGCTTTATAATTCACAGTCATGAATTGTATATGAAGGCACGCACGACTGCAAAACAACTTATTGTTCACTTCGATTTGACATACTCTAATTATTATACAATTCCAATGTGAAATTGACATGAAAACGATTTAATGTGAACTTTCTATTACGATTTTGTGTTATCTGGGTGGTAGGGGGATAAGAACTCTCATACAAATAAAACAGATTTTTTTGCGTAACTCAAAAACTAATCGAACTCGAGAAATTTTAGACTCTTTCATAAAACATTAATCAATAACAAGACCACCAAAAACTATCAATAGTAACATTAGATAATTCAGCGCCAGACCTGCCGTCGCCCCCGTAGCGGTCGCCTCTATCTCGGTTCATTTATTTTCCTAGATCTACTGACCTTTATTACTATCCTTCAGTTGGGTCACCCTTCGAAATAGTTTATTTTATCAGGCTAAGCAATGGGGGGAGTTGTTTTCTACTTTACTGTGAGGAAAATTTGTATATTAAAACACACATGAACTCCCCAGAAACATGCAAAACTCAAGATTGTGACAAAGGTCATCCGAGATTCACGATTTATGTACAACACAGGCTAATTTGTGGCAATACGAAGTTATAATTTGTGGCAATACGAAAATATAAATATTTTACTAGCTGACCCGACAAACTTCGTATTGCCACAAATTAGCCTGTGTGCGATAAAGAGTAATCATGCATCTAGACGAAATGAAACGAGGCTCATTCGTGTAAAAAGAGACTCTAGTAAATTAGAAAACAGTACACAATAAATCAATTTACACGTTTCAGCGAAACTAACAAACACTAAATTTAAATGAACGTTCAAATGAAGCATAGATGTCGGTTAAACTTTCGTATACACTCAAATCTCGTTTTACTTCCACTATTGAGTGGATGTAAAAAAATCGGTCGTAAAAAAGTGGACGTTAACTCAAATTTTGGACGTAAAACGAGAGAACGTTAATTAAAATTTTGGACGTAAAAAAAGTGGACGTTAATTCGAATGTTGGACGAAAAAAGAAAAGATGTTATTTTGATTTTTTTAAAACCACCTAATGATTTTTGACGACAAACGTTAATTCAAATTTTGGACATAAAACGACAGGACGTTAATTAAAATTTTAGACGTAAAACGAGAGGACGTTAATTCAAATTTTGAATGTAAAAAAAGTGGATGTTAATTAGAATTTTGGACGTAAAACGAGAGGACGTTAATTCAAATTTTGAATGCAAAAACCCGATTTAATCCACCTAGTGGTGAAAGGAACCTTTGTTATACGGTCTTACTTGCTATTTGAGGTAGAAATCGACACGTCTTCGGAACATAATTCATCTATTGGTTATCGTTGCGTAGTGCGTTGATTTACATAAAATTTTTGAAAATTGAATAAGTTTACAAAATTTGAACAAAATAGAAACACTTTTAAATTTTGATAGATCCTTTGTTCATGAAATTTCCGATTAAGGATAAGTAAGTTGTTATTAACCTGAGTAAGTGCAAATAAAAGTAAGTTGTAAGTGGAAATCTTATCCTTTAGCATATACGTTGTCTAGTAAAGGTCTAGTGTATAGGTTTTTGAACTATGCATAGTTTCCTGTAACGCCATTCTATTTCACTCACATCAATAGAGTTTTCTTGAATAATTTTCATCAACTTTTATTAACTCACGCTGTTATATTTTATACAACACGTGTAGGTTTTTCAACGCCATATTGTTATAAAATTACAAATCGTTGTTTAACTAACGTATATTCTTCAACAAACTTATTGTGAGCAAAATATCATAATTATTCAATGCATTAATAATTTAAATTGTTGGGAAAATGTATGCAGCAAATCTATCAGCAAATGTAAAATGTTTAAAATGTATCCGTCTGCTGGTAGTCGAGTAATGCGGAGTCAAAATTAGGGTATTTTTTATAATCAAAGTTCCACAGATCCTAAACAAGCAAACATAGAGGTATAGTATTTTCAGCAAAGTTGTGTATTTTTACTATTTGTACAATTTTGTAGTACATGAAAAAGTCTTACAATAATTACAAAAAGAGCAAAAATAGAAAAACTGATTTTACAAATTCATATACAATAAATAAGATATTTCTATCTTCGCTGCAGAGATAGATGGTTACTGCCTTTAACAAAATTTCTTGTAATAATATGTTCTATAACTTTGCAGAACACATCAATGTGTTATATTGACACTGAAGAAAAATAATTTTTTTATTTCACTTTTAGGGGGATTAATCAAAATTTAAAATCCACCAGACGATCGAGCTTTTAATTTCAAGAAACTCTTCCAAAGGTTCGATAAACCTAAAACCAAGTTTTCCCAGTCAAAACTCTAGTGCACACGTTTTCTTTGGTTTAGGGCTATTTTGCGCGCGAGTAACCGTGTTATAAAAGTTGGCGCGAGTGTTCGAGGATTAATATCTTTTAACCGGTAAAACCAATTCTTATGAAATTTTGCATATATATTCGTAGTGTCAAAACCTCTCGTTTGATATTAAAATAATTCAAATTAGGTAAATTATCTTGGTTAAAATCATTATAAATTATTGTTAATTTTGGTGTGGTGTATACGGTTGCTCATAACTTTCAAATTAAACGTCCAATCAAAAAACCATTCAATAGTGATCTATTAGGATATATTATCTTTCAAATGAGACTAATAGCGCATAAATCGGTTTGGCCATCTCTAAGAAACAGGCGATAATTATTACCTTGTCAAAACAGGTTTTCTAAGCATAACTTTTAAACTACTTGTTTGTTTTCAATTAAAAATTCCTGAACAATTTAGCTTTAATAAGGGCTTTCATTTGATACTAAGATCGTTGAAATCGGTCATGTAGTTCCGACGAAACCCGTGTCACGTATTTTTCACATTTTTGCTTATAACTTTTAAACGAAACGTCGTATCACGAAACAACTCAATAGTGATCTACTAGACAATAACACCTTTCAAACAAAAGTAATAGCGAACCATTCGGTTCAGCCATCTCTGAGAAACAGGCGATAGAAAAAATCATTACATACATACACACACACACACACACACACACACACACACACACACACACACACACACACACACACACACACACACACACACACACACACACACACACACACACACACACACACACACACACACACACACACACACACACACACACACACACACACACACACACACACACACACACACACACACACACACACACACACACACACACACACACACACACACACACACACACACACACACACACACACACACACACACACACACACACACACACACACACACACACACACACACACACACACACACACACACACACACACACACACACACACACACACACACACACACACACACACACACACACACACACACACACACACACACACACACACACACACACACACACACACACACACACACACACACACACACACACACACACACACACACACACACACACACACACACACACACACACACACACACACACACACACACACACACACAGACATTGCTCAAATCGTCGAACCCTATCGATTGGTATATGTGACTTGGCCCTCCGGGCCTCGGATCAATTTCGTGTTTTTCGACCAATTTTTAAACCTTTGTTATAGTATAACAAAGGTAAAAAAGTGGATGTTAATTAGAATTTTGGACGTAAAACGAGAGGACGTTAGTTCAAATTTCGGACGTAAAACGAAATCACGTAAAATGAATGGACGTAAAACGAGATTCTAGTGTACACTATAATTTCATTAAATTTTGCTACTTTCTTAGTTTTAAACCGAAATTATAGCCATTTTTTCAGTGATAAAAATACATATGATAAAGGTACGGATTTTTCTTCAGCAAATTCTGGCATCGCTGACAGTGGTGCTAACCGAATTTAATTCAGTTTCAGTTTCAGTTTGTAATTGCGTATTAAAAAGCCTTCCTTTTCTTATGACAGGAAAATTACTCACATTGTCCCAACTACGAAAGCTGAGAACCCTCTATTGAGGCCAATCAGCCTTCTTTACATGCTCTCTAAAATTTTTAAAAGTCTAACAATTGAATAGGTAACTATTTGAGAAAAAAGCTTCTATGAACATTATGAGAATATTGATTGGAGTAACCTAAAAGAAAAGATGTTTACCCTGCGTCAGTTACTGAACAAGTTCCGGAAGTACAACTTGCTGACACGCCATCTATTTGTGGACTTTAAGACGGCATACGATTCAGTCAAACGAAATGAGCTGTGGCAGGTAACGCAAGTACCTATCATGGTGTTCCAACAAAATTATTAAAGCTCAAGTTAACCAATGTTTATTTAAGTATTGTTTAGTTAATGTTTGGGTTTAGTTGATTTTTTTCGGTGAAGAAATGAAACAATATCAGATTTTCTGCGTTATGCGTTTCAAATATTTACACTGCGGCAAATCCTCCAAAAGGGCCGTGAATACAGAGTTCTCACGCATCATTGATTCGTTGACTTCAAAGCCGCATATGATACCATCGACCGGAAAGAGCTATGGAAAATCATGGACGAGAACAGTTTCCCCAGGAAACTCAACAAAATGATTAAATATACGATGGACGGTACACAGTGCTGTGTTCGGATTTCGGGTGGATTGTCAAGTTCATTCAAATCACACAGAGGGCTTCGTCAATGTGATGGTCTTTCATGCCTGCTGTTCAATATAGCGCTACAAGGTGTTATGAACCGAGCGGATATCAACAGGCGGGGCACGATATTCAACAAATCTAGTCAATTCGTCTTCTTTGCCGATGACATGGATATTATCGGCAGAACATCTGTGGCGGTGGCTGAACAGTACACCAGACTAAAGCGCGAAGCAGAAAAGATTGGGTTAAAGGTAAATACGTCTAAAACAAAGTACATGCTGGCCAGCGGATCCGAGGCTGAACGACACCGCTTGGGCAGTAGTATATTGATCGACGGCGATGAGTTTGAGGTAGTCGATGAATTTGTCTACCTTGGCTCACTGGTAACGGCGGACAATGATACCAGCCGTGAGATTCGGAGGCGTATTATCAGCGGAAGTCGTGCTTACTATGGGCTTCACAAGCAATTGCGGTCGAGCAGACTAAGTCCCCGTACAAAGTGCACCCTGTACAAGACGCTTATTTGACCTGTTGTTCTCTACGGGCATGAAACATGAACAATGCTCGAGGAGGACCTGCGAGTGCTCGGAGTTTTCAAACGACGAGTGCTAAGAACGATCTTCGGCGGCGTACAGGAGAACGGAGTATGTAGGCGGAGGATGAACCATGAACTCGCACAGCTCTATGGCGAACCCAGTATCCAGAAGGTAGCTAAAGCTGGACGGATGCGATGGGCAGGACATGTTGCAAGAATGCCGGACAACTACCCTGCAAAGATGGTGTTCGCCTCAAATCCGGTAGGAACAAGACGACCAGGAGCGCAGCGAGCAAGATGGTTAGACCAGGTGGAGTGAGATCTGGCGGAGAGTATTCGGTGTTCGAGGAATTGGAGAGTGGTAGCCCTCATCCGAGTTACATGGAGAAACTTTGTTCAACAGGTTTTGTCTTAGGACGGCAAGCCACCTAAGTAAGTAAGCGTTATGCATCGGTCGGTCCTTTCGGGCGGCACTATTATTCTTTAGCTGATGGATGTCTCGCAGGTTCTCTTGGAGATCGGAAGCCGGGACGTTATTATCGTTTAAAGGCACACCTAGCTTTACTTTCCTTCCAGCCCCTTTGGTTATATTGGTATATATTGGTTATCAATGGTGATTGGTGTTATATCGTCCATCGAAGAACTGCATCTGCCTGTCGTCTAACTCGCACTCTTGTGTGACCAGGTTTCCTTTCTCGTCGCTGCACAGGCTTCGGTGTGTACCCGTTACGAGACTGGTTCAGGTATGATCAGCAGCTGTGGCTCGAGCCAACATTCCTCACAATCATGTGGAAAAATGTGCCTTGTCAGCTCATACCGTGCACTCGAGGTTCGTTCACAAAGCAACGTGGTTGGGGCCCCATTGACGGCCTAGCGTATCTTGCTATAGCTGTTTTCGAGGGTCGAAGCACCTAGTTCCACACAGGTTCCATCCAGCAGGTACGCGTAGTTCTCGGCAACCGGCGTGTTGTCTAATTTCCGAATGTTTGACTGAAGAGGGCGGCTTTGTCGTGAGACATATGTTAGACCATCGAAAGTCTTGAAAGCACATTTACTGCTACTAGGTAATGATCCGAGTTGATATCCGCGCCCCGTAGGCAGCGTATGTTGGTGATGTTCGAGAGAGAAAAACGGCCATCGATGAGAATATAATCAGCTTGGTTCAACGTTCGTTGGTCAGATAAACTCCAGGTGCCTTTGGGGATAACCTCGCGTGTAAAGAAAATGTTTCTAATCACCAAGCCTCGAAGAGGTGCAAAGTTTTGATGCATCGCTGGTCATTATCGTTCATGTTGGTGTGCGAGTTTTGGGCCCGATCACCGGTCTACACGTCGTTTCCCTGCCGAACTGAGCATTCATATTCTCGATGACGATCTTGATGCCTCGTGATGAACAGCTATCGTACATTGCATCCAACTGCGCATAGAAAGCTTCCTTCTCGTCGTCGAGTCTACCTTCGCATGGGCAGTGCACGTTGGTTGGCGTAGTTGAAGACACGGCCTTTAATGATCAACGAATACATTCTCTCGTTGATCGTCTTTCAATCCATCACGCGATCCTGCATTTTTTGTTGAAATGGTAGTGGATCTGCCAGTTTCCATTGGATTTGAAGATATTGTTGACGTTAGTGACTTGGACTTTCGACGAGCGATTTTGTCTGCGTTAGCCGAAGCAATCAGTCGGATTGATTGCCTTGACCTATTTGCGAATGTTAACGATGCTGTCACTTGCAGTCACTTTATCCAAACCACGAAACAACTGATCTCCGATTATGTGCCCTCTCGTAGATCACCTCGGAAACAAGCGTGGGGTGATGCTCATTTGCGATTTTTAGGGCGCCTTCTACTCTGCGAAGATATAGCAAGCTCCGATGCTCACTTCAAAAATTTCTGTAACACTTTTGTTGCTTCGGAAACGCAAGTGGCCTCCGCGTTAAGAGATACTCCATGTGATGCGAGCAACTTGAATATAGTCCATTTAACCGATCAACACGTTGGAACCACAATCAAAAAGCACAAATATTCGCTCGCCGATGGTTAAGACCGAATTCCATCATGTGTTGAATGCAGTTCATGTGTCAAAATTGGTCTGGAAGAATCGGAACTGTTTTGTAATCTATTTGGGGTTCCTCAAGGAAGCATCTTGGACCTTTTGCTTTTCACACTATTCATCAACGAGCTTTTTATATTGCTACTGCTATGGGTCCTCCAAGAATTACCATTGATTTTGGTGTGACGCGTAGCAACTTCACAGTAAAAGCAGCGAAATGGATGAAGAAAGTTAGAACGACAAGTTTACTGGAAATTGCAAAAATCAGTTCATATTTGATAATCTATGATTATCATCATATTAAAATATCTTTTCAAGAACATTGTGAAAATGCACGCATTTCAACAAACTGATTTTGTTCGTTCATAAGCGATGCATGATTTGTCCGTCTGTATAAACAATCAAACAACTTCCGATATCGGAAAACTGCCGAGCAGATGATAATCGAATCACGTTCGTGATTGCACATTGCATTTCATTTCGCATCAAACCACAAAAATGTGAAGTCCCGAAATTTCGGGGGGGTTAATAAGTTGTACAAGTTATTGTGAAACCACAATTTTCTGCAATTCATTATATTAATTGTATTCATTTAATCTATCGGATTCCAATATATTTATATGCTAACGCTCTATGTATGTCATGCCGATGAATTGCAAAAGTTTACGACCGACATTTCGTGCCTGATAGAACGATAAATCATCCAGTCATTACGTGTTTTAATTCTATTTGTATTTCAGCTTCGAAAGGTGTGCTTTCCCGAAAAGAGAATGATTTTAAACTGATTCGTGACCGATAGCAGGTGCAACTCTGGCACAATTCAGCGGAACCCGTGTAGTAAAAGTTTTGCGCTACAAAGTTTATGTCGAACAACGTGTTGTAATTTTCGGCTCTTGCGATAATGCGGAGATTCATGACGTTTGCTGGCTCCTGCCTGTGCATGTTGCATCCGGTGAACAAGGAAGTGGCATGACGATTTTAGCTGTGTGATACCTGAAAGCGTCTATGCGGAATGCACCATTCCATTCGGTACGATTTGGTGAACCGCGTGAGAAGCAGAGTCAGGCGTCGGCACGCGCCAGCCGTTCTTCCGAAAACCGCGTGTGAATGTGTATGCACCGAGAGCACAGGGCTGATACGGTTCATTCCACTTAATGCGCCAATTCCTGTGGTTTTCAGTCATGGCTCGGAATTCTAATAGGTTTATATGTACCTACTTCAGCACAATTGCCGAACTCCCGTCGAGCGGTAGTTCGCTAATGCACAAAATGAGACAGAGCTTTATTTCGAATGCAATCTGCGTCTGTGCTATGTTCTCTTGCGAGCTCTATTGCTTCAACTAAAATTTAAGCACACTAGACCAGCCAACGCTAGATGGCCAGAATAACAGGTCCTCGGAGGATGACCCTCTCATGCTAAGCGGATGATCCTCCATTGCGATAAATCTGCACTGCTAGTGGATACATCCGTTTTCCTTGCAACACTTGCGGCTCCAAACTGGAAGTCTATGAAATCAGTGAAAAAATATGAATATTTCATGAACAACAGTTTGATTCAATCAGCAACTGTGTGTTATCGTGGAAGTGGTCATTTTCGCCTAACCGTTGCAGCAAACCTCAGCTTCCGAGTGGGCACTAATGCGTGTTGCATTCCGGTTGAAATAGAACGAAGCAGAAAAGGATTTGCACGACGAATGACCACCGGCCCGAAATGGGTGTATAATTAATTAATTGATGATTCGGGATGGGTCCGGCCATCAACTGGTGGTACGCAGCCACGAGCGAGCAGCGGCTCTGGTGGACTTCCATCCACCGTCGAGTGGATGGTGCGGATCGAATGCCTTGGGGCTTGGGAAAGATAGAAGTTGTGCTAGAAGTTTCAGAACACGAGCTCGCAGTTCGGAGAAAATTTTTCACGGGAGGGTTCAGGGCTTTTTTCCACTCTAGACAATATGATGTCGAATGATGCTACGCGAGATTTGCGAATGTTGTAAATTACAACGCTCCGCACTTTTGTACTGCAGGCTGATAGGTGAGTGTAGCTGATTGAACATGAAATTTCTGGAAATTTTTGGAAGGAGAAAAACGTTGCTATTCAAAGCGTCTTGCTCAATGATGATTGATGAATGCTAAATTGAAATTAGCAAATAATTGAACAAATATCTTCGCCGCACGAAGATACACAGCATCGCTCAATAGTGTTGGTTTGAAAGCTAACTGAGAAGTAAACCCCATTTCCGTAGGCTGCTAATCGCATCACCGACTTTCACGGATTGGTTGTAAATTTTGTGAAAAGCCGCACGTGTGCCGTAGGCGTTAATTCAAGTAACATAAATTTAATACATGCTTACCACCGAATACTTTCATCACTTTGATGCGGCAAGCATTCGCTTAGCGCAGTCACAGATTTTTGGATTCCCACAAGCCGCCATCCGACAGCCGGCGGTACAGTTCTGATCCTGTTGGATTTCAAAGGTGGGTGGGTGAGGTGGGTGGTTTGTTGTGTAGTGCACAGCACAGGCAGGGCAGTGGATTAGCAACTTTGTTGTGCCACAGCAGCGCGTTAATGTCAATCGTCGAGCAGCCTAGTGACACTATCTGCAGTGCCACAGCCGCCCCAACATAGTCGGGCTGGAAAATGATATCGTACACCACTTAGTAAACCATTTCACCACACTGTCTGTCAAAGAGTACGCGGTCGGTGTGACACATCAGCAGCGCAGCCCTTCACAGCTTCCACCGGATCTCAACCAGCGTTAATTCCCAGAAGAGTTTTGGCCCGACTCGGATGGCGCTGTCCTAGCCTTGAACATTTTAGCACATTGAGAGTGACAGGCAGAACGAAATACCCGCACCGATTAGACAGTCAATAAAAGGTGCGTGATTGAGCTGCTGCGTGTTCGAAATGATAATTTCAGATTCAATATTCATTTTCAATGTAATGGGTTTTGGTAATTTCATTTCGGGTGTGTACGAAAATAACACATCGTTCGTCACGTAGCTGTAACTTTTGCTAAACAGGCCTGTAAATTTGTTTAATAATTATTCGGAACCCGAGTAAACCTTCCAACTTTCAACCAGTTGTGATGGTATTTTCAATCAACATATCAACAATTATCACAAACCAATTAGAGAATCGAAATGTTGTTCAAATAATATTTTCGTTCGAAACAAGATTTGTAAACTGAACACGTATTTTTTTCCTATTAGAAAGACATACAGTTCTCGGATGAACTTTCGCAGTCAGTGAACAGAACCTGCCTGCCCGCGGGGGCTTGACTTGGAAAATGAAACGAACGTTTGAGCGAATCTGTCAAAAACTATGTTCGTTGTGCAAATTTGCCCCACCGGAAAAGTATATACCACAGCGTGTGAAAAATTCTACTTTGAAAAGTAATTTTCTTCGCCTGCTCGAATGTTTTCCATGGACACGTAGCATCCTCCCCCGCCCCGGTACGTTTCCTTTATTTCAGGGTCTTCTGCCACGATGATCGGAAAAGCGGGAACGAATAAAGTTTTGCTTGCCTTTCTTTTTGACTGTTTGTAGAAAGGAAAAAAAATCGACTTCATCGACTGTCTGCGCATTTTTTTGCTGTTTGTCCTGTTCTTTGCGAAATCTTGCTTCCCTTGAAACAATGAACAGTGTCGAAAATTGACACTGTTTTATCGGAAACGGTATCCGGTTTCGGGAGAAAGGCTATCGATGTTGCGGGACAGGAACCGGATATTTTGCTTTTATGTTGCTTGCTTATGCCCAATGGATAGAAAATAAGTTTTGAATCGATTATACGCCATTGCAGATTGTCAGTGTATTTCGATAATAATACACAAAATTTTGTCGTTTTTGTACTCATTGTTGGTTACTTGTATTCTTTCATGTTAGCTATACATTTTGAACATCTAAACTGAGAACTGTTAGCAGCTCAGTAGCCATGTATGAGCTGACAGATTAAAGAATACTACCAGGGGTAAAACTGTATGCGCTGACTGCGTTTTATATTCGTCTTCTTGAAGGGCTGTGAATTTATTCGAGCACTGGTTTTGAGTGTTAATAACTCAGCATTTCCTCATCCATTTGTGACATTTTTGCACCAATCGATCGGAAAATCTTCCACACATGAACTCCAGTGAAGAAAATTATTTTTGTGACTTTATTGGATAACATTTTGTGAAAACGAAAACTGAACTGCAATTTTCATTTTTCAACCAATCACATGTAAGCACACTTATTTCCTTCCTTGTCCTACACAACGACTTTATATATCTGAGTAATTACCACTGAAACGAGGCCACTACTGACACGAGGTCTTCAAATATTAGAACTTTTGCACTTGATTAGTTGAAAATGATTAAACAATACAAATTGTACTTTTAATACCCCGAAATAGTGGACCCCTCGTTCGTCAAGAGGCTCGAAAGTTTCAATAAAAAAGTTGAAGTTTCTTGTAGCATTTTTTCTCAGCTATCCAATGGTAGCCTTAAGAAGAACATTGGTTCGGAAGATGATGGCGAAAACTGCGATTTTTCGATAAAATCTAGTATGGCGACTGAATCAAAGATGGTCGCCAATTTTTTTGACGTTGGACCTTACGGCAAGGTTTGGGATAGCGAGTCATTCCAAAAAACCAAAAAATGCGAGCGTCACAGAAATATGAAAGATTTTGAATGCTAATAATTCTGCCAATTATGAATGGATTTTTATGGTTTAGATACCGATCGACTGATAGATGTAACAATTACAAATTTCTTTAAATTTATATAAACTTTCTTTTTCAATCACTAATCAGTAAAAACTAATGAAAAATTTCAAGGTCAAATAGCCCCATATCTTTTGTTTAGGATCGCCTTGCTCCACAGGCACAGGAACGACAGTTAAATACACCATCTGTTTACTGTGATTTCAATGACTTTCCTTTTAGAACAAACTACTACGTATTCAGCCCTAAGGGTTGTACGAAAGGGTGATGTAGGCCTATGTTAACATTATATTGTATTGTATTGTATTGATAACATGTTTTACTCGATGAAGTATTTCTTTATGTCAGATCATTAGAGCAAGGACTAATGTCGACTGCATTTCTGGCATGTGCATGTTGATGAGTATCTATCGCCTCCAGCTTGGCTTATTAAAAGAGTGAGCTGATGCGTTACGAAAACCGCTCGAGATCTTCGTTCGTTTCTAGTTGGTGAGTGAATTAGCCAAAATGCTTTCCCGGAAGGCACATAATTATCATGACATTCGAGCTCATAGTAAATGTTTCAATATAAATGTGAACATCATTTATCAATCAGCCTTGGTGGCCAAGTAATAATTGAAGATAAAATTGAATTTTCTCTTGACTGAAAATATCTCTTCGATGTATCAGCAACAGCAAAAATTGTTTTAGGAAATTTTACAGTGTTGTAGCTTAGTAGTTTGAAGGGAATGCCGCAAAAGTAGCATATATGTAGCGTTTCAGCGGTTTTTGCGGTACGATAAACTAAACATTTTTACAAGAAAGTTAATTTGCAATTATAACCTTAATTTAATTTGTTGGTGGTCCTTAAAAGGGCCATTGGGTACAGATAATATCAAAGCCAAAGGAAGCTCAGCGCAAATATGAAGTGCCAGTCGGATGTCTTTCCCTTTTCGCATGAATGGCAACCAGAGGGGTGGTGTGGGTGTGAAACTACATACATTGTCCATGCCCCTCTCATTGGTTTTACTACTTTTGGTTCTGGTACCTGCCTACTGGTTGATTCATCTTAAAACAACTGAAACTCATCAGAAGGCATTTAAACACAGCCTATTAGCTATAATTTAAATATTACTAGCTGTTATTAGCACTAGCATGGATGTTTAGTCCGCCAAATTTTGACAATTTCACACCCCTGAAGACAACAGGCACGTAGGTTATCGGCATCGATTCATTGTATCCTGCACCGAAAAGCTTTTACTAGCATCTATCGCTGCAGTCTGCTCCCGCTTGTCATTCGTATTTACCGCTATCCTTCCATGTTAACGAAATTTGACCTTGTTTTTGTATATCTTTTCACTATTAGGTGTATGAAAGATTATTATAAGTATGTTACTATAAAATTGAGGGACATTCTATCTTTCCAACGACATATTAACAATTATGTTTCATTCAGTAGTATTGAAGTTATAACCATTTGAAATCTTTCATTCAAACGTTACACTTCTCTTTTCGTTTTCACAAAGCGGTACCCTGCACAGTGTAGTAAACAAAGACGTAGTCCTTCGTCAAAAAATAAGTAACAGAGTCTGCCCGTCGCAACAGGTCGAAGATTCTTTACAACGTTCGGACCTATACTAATTTGATATCTGTGCTTGGGAAGTATGCCATAAAACGTGAGAAAATCCTCTCGTCCTAACAAGATTTCTTGGGACCGCCATAAACCTAGTCCAATTTGATGTCCTGATGAGCGACCAACTCTTTCGCCCTATTCTATACATGGATGCAAGAATGCAAGTGCCGAGCTGGACCAGCAGTGGGCAAAACCACCCAACGCAAGAAAATTTTTAAACTGATGTCTTGTAGGTAAAAGGGGTTGAAGGAATATTTATGCATGTGACGTGATGCAGCAATTTTCAAAGTAAGGCAGAATCATCGACTGTCTGATTCGAAAATAGATTTTGGACGTTTAATTTGTTGCTTTACAATTAGCAGCATGCAATTGTTTAAATAGTTTCGATTCTATTAGCTAATAGATATTTTGACTGTTTGGTTTTAACTCGTTGCTTGTATATTAGTTAAACGCAATTATATTTCAAATCAAGCTGCATTAATAAATGGTGCTAGATATCAACTATTTTCAAGGAAATTGACGAATCTGAACCAGTGGCATATGATAACCCAGAATATTTATGTATTTTCAACCGTAAATTGTGCGTTCAATGACAAATATTTTATGTTTTAAGCAAGATACTTAAACCAGTTAACATTCGTAGCCAGCCAGTTACATGAAATTAACTAGTAGGGTATGTTGCTACAGCGTCGTAATTGCCTATTCCCGTCCTATCCAACACAAATTATTAAAAATATCAGCATTTTTATGACACACAGTGTAAAACTAGTTATTCCCTAATATTTTAGTTAGTTGTCTATCATACGCGATCAATCAAAGTGGGCTGAGATCTATTTAAATGCTTTTTATCATTAAAGAAGTCCTGCCAGCCAAAGTTCCTACGTTTTTTCGTGCGACGAAGAAGACAATGTCGACTAATGGTTTTAATTTTCATCATTCATAAACGAAAATAACTCACGCAAGGCATTGTCGTTATTCTACAGCCAGGAAAACTTGCCTGACCTGCAGAAATTTTGCAGAATAACATTTGTCATGCCGTCCTACACAAATACATGCGCGTTAGCTTCGTAAACATTGTTGTGATTTTAAGTTCGGACGATGAAAAATTTTGATGAACGAATTTTAAAACGATACGACGAATTTTAGAAATGAAGTCAGTTGAGTAATTTCAATAATATGCTTTAATAGCCGCTTTTCAGTGATTTCAAAGTTCACGGATCGGAAGGTAAGTGTGTTTGAGTCAAATCAGCACAAGAACTTTTGGAGTATTCATTAAATCCATCCAACAAATGATGAAAATTAGAATGGCTTTACTTATTACGACGGGAATTAGAAAAAAAACCCTACTACAAGTCACGCATATAGTGATATCGTTGCCAATCACCAGAGAAGTGTAATTGTGGCCTAATGTAACTCTTAGTGGAAGTTCAAACTCTAAGAAACGGATAAAACTGATATAGGGGAGAGTAGTCAACAGTAAGACAACGGGAATAGTTACGTCATAAAACAATCAAGATTTATGATATTTTCATGGAAAGTGAAGTTTGTGAACCTACATCTCATAATGTAGTTTGAGAAAAATTTGTTGATTTTTTCACCGCTATTCTATATTTCGAACGAATTGGTATTTCGAACAAAAGTTCTTTCGAACGAAATTTCCGCCAGCAAATGGGCAAATGGGCAAAACATCTCGTTCGAAACAAGTCGAACGAAATAAAGATTCGATTGAAAACACAGAATAGAGTGTTTAATATATGAGTTGGGATATATGAGTTTAATATATGAGGAGAGCTGTGCATAGGACATTTGTAGAGCTAGTGTAGAAAAAGTGGTCTGCGGTTATGCAGAATGGAGCCGAGCTGTATCTTTTATGTTCATAGTGCTGTACGCCTGTTCACTCACCAACGGAGTAGCAGCATTGGGGCATCGTGGGTACAAGGGATATACCAGGACTTTGTTCGGCAGTATTGTAGATAGTAGCTAGTTCTGCAGGTGTTCCATATGTAACTTGTTGTAACAGTTTTGCGAGGGTGAGGCGGTACCGTCAGGTGGGTCACAATTGAGTCGGGGTGGTCAAACCATCCCTGCCTTTTGCTAATCAGTATTAGGATGACTTGGTTGCACGTCTCTCCACTGCTTCTTGCTTGGAAAATTACGTATCTTTTTCTAATCATCTCCAAAGATAGAGCAAGTAAAACGCACATAACTGCTAAAATGGCATCACTTTTAAATTGTTCAGCAGGGTTGATAACTAAACGAGAAACGTAACAGAAAGAGTGCTCACTGCGCATAGGAAATCCTTATCTAACTAAATAAAAAAGCAACATAACTTAACATGACTTGATTTGATGTTATGGTCGGGGTTACCATTGATCCCAATGATAATCATAACATGCCAACAGTCAGAAAATTTCAAGTTTCGAACACTTCAATCACATTTAAAGCAAATGGATCCAAAAGTCTGATTGCAAGCACCCCAATTTTCGACATCCGGAACCTAAAAGTTAAGCGAAATAGTCGCCTGTGACCTACAGCAGGAATCAGAAAGCTCAGTTGGTGAAAGAAAGTTGATCGAGACTAACGGGATGATTACTTTAATTTTGCATTTTTAGATATTTAGAGATGTAAACTCGTTGAACTGCAAAAAATCTGCTTAGCACTAAAGAATGCAATATAATAATATGACACTTTATTTTTTTACCCCTTCACATTTCGAAAAATTTTGAAGGGGGGGTGACAAACTGTTTTTCAAATTTGTATAAGCATAATTGCTACATCTATTTTGAATCGAGTGGTATTCAAATCATCAAAATGCATTAATAATTTGCAGAGCTATTAGCGTTCAAAATCTTTCATATTTTTGTGACGCTCGCTTTTTTTGATTTTTTGGGATTACTCTCTTTACCAGCTACCTTCCAGAGAGACGTAGTCCTACGTCAAAATAATTATAGTACTTAATGAACGGCTGTTATATCGCAATAAGCGTAGATTTGATTTGATTTCTAGCTAATAAAACTTTTTAACTAGTTTGGTAAATTGTTGCTTGAACTTCTTCTTCTTCAGCAGCATAGAGCCGGGGTGGCTCGTGCTGTTTCAAGCACTCGTCTCCATTCAACTCGGTCTTGGGCCACTCGTCGCCAATTTCCTAGTCGTCTCAGAAGTCGCAAATCGCTTTCGACCTGGTCGAGCCATCGTGCACGTTGGGCCCCCCTGTTCCTGGTGCCGGTGGGGTTGTTGAAGAGGACCGTTTTCGTCGCACTGTCGTCCGGCATCCTTACGACGTGTCCGGCCCACCGTAGCCTGCTAATTTTCGCTAGATGTACGATGGGAGTCTCCCCAAGCAGTGCCTGTAGCTCGTGATTCATACGCCTCCGCCACTCTCCGCTTTCAGTTTGTACTCCGCCAAATATCGTCCGCAGCACTTTCCGCTCAAACACGGCAAGGGCGCGTATGTCCTCCGTAAGCAGCGTCACGGCTTCAAGTCCATAAAGAACTACCGGTCTAATAATGGTTTTGTACATTGTTAGCTTCGTGCGGCGGCGTATGCTTCCTGATCGTAGCGTTTTACGAAGGGCAAAGTAGGCCCGATTTCCCGCTTGGATGCGCCGCTGGATCTCCTTACTAGTGTTGTTGTCCGCGGTCACCAGCGATCCCAAATACACGAACTCTTCTACCACTTCTAGTTCGTCGCCGTCAACGGTTACCGTCCGTGGGAGGCGCACATTTGTTTCCTTTGAGCCTCTTCCTTTCATGTATTTGGTCTTCGACGCATTTATTTTTAGCCCAATTCTCCTAGACTCCGCTTTCAGTCTGGCGTAGATTGCCTCCGCCGTCGCAAAGTTCCTGGCTATGATATCGAAGTCATCTGCAAAGCCTAGAAGTTGGCTACTCTTGGTAAAAATCGTGCCTCTCGTTTCAATGCCCGCTCGTCGGATCACCCCCTCAAGAGCGATGTTGAACAGCATGCAGGATAGACCGTCACCTTGTCTCAACCCTCGTCGCGTCTCGAAGGGACTCGAGAGTGTCCCAGAGATGCGTACGAAACACATCACTCGATCCAATGTAGCTCTGATCAGTCGCGTCAGTTTGTCCGGAAAACCGTATTCGTGCATTATCTGCCATAGCTTGTCTCGATCGACTGTATCGTATGCTGCTTTGAAATCGATAAAGATGTGATGCGTGGGCACGTTGTACTCCCGACATTTCTGCAAGATCTGTCGGATAGTAAACATTTGGTCCGTAGTTGCGCGGGCCCCCATGAAACCCGCCTGATAATTCCCTACGAAACCTTGTGCTATCGGTGACAGCCGGCGTAACAGGATCTGGGAGAGTACCTTGTAGGCGGCGTTTACCAACGTAATACCACGATAGTTGCAGCAGTCTAGCCGATCACCCTTTTTGTAGATGGGACAAACCACTCCTTCCATCCATTCCTCCGGTAGCTTTTCCTCCTCCCAAATCCTCGAAATAACCCAGTGTAGAGCCTTTGCTAGCGTTTCCCCGCCATGTTTATAAAGCTCTGCCGGTAGGCGGTCCTTCCCAGCGGCTTTATTGGTCTTCAGCAACCTGATTTCTCGTTTGACTTCTTGGAGATCAGGTGCTAGGACATCACTATCTTCCATGGGCGCTCCTAGGTTAATTTCCGTTCCGCCTCCTTCTGCGACTTCGCCATTGAGGTGTTCATCGAAGAACTGCTTCCACCTGTCGACCACCTCGCGCTCGTTTGTAATTAGATTCCCTCCCTCGTCCCTACACATGTCAGGTTTCGGTGTGTAGCCCTTCCGAGTTTGGTTCACCTTCTCATAAAACTTGCGCGTGTCATTAGCTCGGAACAGTTGTTCTAATTCTTCACGATCTCTGTCCTCCTTTTGGCGCTTTTTCCTCCTCAGGATCGTGGTCAACTGGTTCCTAGCTCGTCGGTACTTGGCCAGGTTCTCTCTAGTGGCAATACTTAGATAATTTTTCCAAGCGTTTTTTTTCTCCTCCACCGCTTGTTGGCATTCCCCATCAAACCAATCATTTTGTGTACTCCGAGGCTCAATACCTAGTGCCGCGGTAGCGGCCTCTCCGATGGCCGAGCGTATTCTGCCCCAACCGTCTTCGAGGTTTGAAGCACCTAACTCCTCGGAAGAAGGCAGTGCCTCATTCAGTACTCGCGCGTAGTTCTCGGCAGCTTGTGGGTTATCTAGCTGCCTGATGTTCAGCCGAGGAGGGCGGCTTTGACGTGTCCGGTATACGGTGGACAGCTTTGAGCGCACATGTACTGCTACTAGGTAATGGTCAGAATCAATATCCGCACCCCGACGGGAGCGTACGTTCGTGATGTTAGAGAAGAACCGGCCCTCTATGAGAACGTGGTCAATTTGGTTCATTGTACGTTGGTCAGGTGATCTCCAGGTGGCTTTGTGGATATCCTTGCGCGGGAAAAAGGTACTTCGGATCACCAGGCCTCGGGAAGCTGCGAAGTTTATACATCGTTGGCCGTTATCGTTTGTGTCGGTGTGCAGGCTATGGGGTCCTACCACCGGTCTATACATTTCTTCCCTACCGACCTGGGCGTTCATATCCCCGATGACGATCTTGATGTCCCGTGACGAGCAGCTGTCGTACGTAGCCTCCAGCCTCGCGTAGAACGCTTCTTTCTCATCGTCGGGTCTACCTTCGTGCGGGCAGTGCACGTTTATGATGCTATAATTGAAGAAACGGCCCTTTATCCTCAATACACACATTCTCTCGTTGATCGCCTTCCAATCTATCACGCGATCCTGCATTCCGCCCAGCACTACAAAGCCCGTTCCCAGTTCGTTGGTAGCGCCACCGCTCTGGTAAAACTGGGCCTTTCCGCCACGTATCTTCCATACCTTCTCTCCTTTGCGACAGATTTCCTGCAGAGCTACGATGCCGAGTTTGCGGGGTTCCAGCTGTTCAATCAGCACCCGCTCGCAACCTGCGAAATTTAGCGATCTGCAGTTCCAAGTCCCGAGTCTCCATTCGTCGTCCTTATTTCGTCGCCTAGGTCGATGCCGAATATTCCGCTCCGAATATGCTTGAATGTTGTTAGTTTGTGTTGTTTAGGTGTGTAGCCGTACTGGGGCAACACAACCGAGTCTCGTGATGGGGCTGCCATCTTATAGTGCCGAGACTCACTACCTCCTTCCCGGTTAGTATACGACCTTAGTTTCCACCGGGGTTGGTTACCCGATCTCCGCTAAGGTTGCTCGTATTCCGGCTGGTACCACGAGGAGGTCGGGATCGGAGTTGCTGGATAAGAGGCTAACGACCACTATGGGGTCTATATTCCGCATTATCTAGCCGTTTACCAGCCTTGAACTTGCTTGAACTATTGACAGTAAAACCTATTTTTCCAAAACTTTGATTTAACATAATTTAGCATGCGTAGCAGCTGATTTAACTGGCGGTGGACAATATATTGGAAAAAGTAATCACACCGAAGATGTTCCTATTTGTTACTATCGAATAATAGTCGCAAAATCAATAATTCTAATAAACTGATGAAAACCAAGCTGAAACTGAATATTACGTCCTACGTCACCATTACGTACAACGTACATCCTATGTGGATGAGTACCTTGAAATTTTTAATTGTAATTTTTTTAATTACGCGCTATTGGCGAATGCCATATGTTTTGCAACGTCTTATTTTTGTCATTTTCAGTACATTTGTTAGGAAAACGAGGTGTTTTACTAACACAGACATCAGTTTGATCATTGTTGGTCCGACAGCAAACAAATGTGTGCTTGATAGTGCTTTGCTCATGAGAGAATGAACGATATCATACAGCACAGTGATCAGTACGTCTGAACCATCAGGAATAACAAACTGAGCCAGCGTGCTGCTGTGAGACGACTCTCATTCACCGGTGTTGAATAGCCCTAGAGAGTATTATTGTTCTCTTCGCTTGAACTGCCTGCTTCGACATATTGTTGCTGCTCGTCAAAATATTTACCGGTAGGTTTTCGTGCTTTTGGAAGCACATGATTTCGTGTTTCAATGGTTATTTTTCGGGTATGACGGATAAAATAATAGATAACTCTAGGCACCGGGACGATTGCAAAGAATATATTTATTTGAAGCAAAAAAAGCAAGCAAGCACAACAGTTCTTTCGACACCTATGATTTCTTTATTCAGTTCAATAGTATTATATGTACTTACAAGGCATTCTTTAGTTATGGTTATTTGTCAGACTGTTTGGGATAAAGGACTATGTCTAACGCAGTGAGTAGATCTTCGTTTAACTCAACTAGCATCACATTTTCTAAATTACGTGCAGTAATTGAGTGTATGTGCGGTGTGAAGACCATTTCGAAATGAGAATTGTCTCTTTCCACACTAACTTGAAGCGTTGAATCAGCGGCATAAACAACTTTTGCCAAATCCCATAGACGAAAGTCGAACTTTTTTTGTTAAACCAATAATCAATTGGTTTGAAGTGTTCGTCAGCAGCTGAATGGCGTGGTTAATTACCGATATCTCTCAATGCAGAATATATGTAATCGTTTGATTTTGCTCGAGTTCGAAGTACATTCACCGAAAGCGTTGCTTATGTATTCTTCGACATCAAATCCAGAAGGCGTTTTTCTGTCTGTTTTCTTCGTACTTGTTGAATTTTCTCCAGATCTCAATGAGGTATTCCTTTAAGTGTAAAATAACATTAATAATTGGAATAATTGGAACAATTGACTCCTTCTTAATCTTGGTGAACATAGCTGAACCACTGTAAAAATTAGATTTATACGTTAGATTGTTGAATATTATTGCTTCACGCTTTTCAATCGGCGATGCCTTTCGTAAAACAATTTTTATTTTTAACAGCAGTAACGCTACCACAAACTTCAATCCATTCTAGATAAAGTTCACTTAATGAACAAGCACGGTTGAATTGTATAAAGCAGCAAAAACCGCGCTGAACTCATTAATAAAATCCCAAAGTTAAAAGCATTTAGAGCATTTTGGCAATTTTAAATGGTATTCAGTGAATATAAATACACTAAAATCTCTTTTTACGTCCATTCATTTTACGTGATTTCGTTTTACGTCCGAAATTTGAATTACCCAGCTAGCATTTTCATATGTATATAAAGTTAAAAATCAGCATTACGTTCATATATACATGCAAATAAGTCGTATTTGATGCGCGAAATTGGCATATCCGTGGTGTTTTGGAGGCGATATACGTGATGAGGAATAAACATACGCATTTCATCGAGATAAATAATTATATACGACAATATCCGATTAAGTCCGACCGGCTCCCTACTGCTATACGATTCTGTGCTGAATATCGTATGTATGTCAGCTATTATCATTACATACGACTGAAAATCAACTTGGGTGGACTTCATTAAGCTATAGTTACGATTCTGAGTTTATTAAGTTATTTACGATAATTTTCAATTATTTATGTACGATTTGGTGCTAGTTGGGTAACGTCATCTGGTTTTACGCCCAAAATTTGAAGTACCGTTCTCTTTTTTTACGCCCAATTTTGAATTAATGTCCTCTCGTTTTACGTGCAAAATTTGAAATAACGTCCTTTCGTTTTACGTCCGAAATTTGAATTAACGTCGTCGTCAAACATCATTAGGTGATTTTAGGAAATTCGACATAACGTTTTTTCTTTTTACGTCCCAAATGCGAATTAACGTCCCTCTTTTCACGACCAAAATTTGAAATAACGTCCCCCTAATAGTGGACAGAAAATGAGATTTGAGTGTATAAATTAATACAGATACATACATCTATACTTATGAGAATGAATTTGTATTTGCTTAAGCCACTCTATAATAAACTCAACAATTTGTGTCTATTCTGTCTGTATGACCCTTATGAAATCGGAAACTATTAAATCGATCGGCGTGAAAAATTGTATGCAGGGGTTTTTGGGACCGGGAAAGGTTCTTATGATGATTTGATACCCCTTTCCCTTCTGGAAGGAGGGGCTCCCATACAAATTTCGGCATAGCTCGAAAGCTAATCAAGTAAATGCAACCAAATTTGGCATGTGGGGGTTCTAGGAGGCAGTTTTTTTTTCAATGGTGGTTCCCTTTCAGATTCAACTCAACTTCAACAAAAAATAATTTTTGATGACATTCTATCGAACAATTGCCAATAATCGCCAACTAACATTTTCATTGGAATCAGAATTGTTTCCTCAACCATTGGAAACCTCAGTAATTACGCTCTAGTTCATTTCAACGGATGTTTATTAGTACTCGTCCGGTATAATAAATATTGGAGCAATACACGACATAAACCTTTTGCTAGTCACTGACGGACTACATTTGAAGCATTATTGACTGATTCAGCCGAAAGATAATGACCAGTTATTTTCGGCTTAATGAAGTGAAACTTAAATAACACGAACCTTCCCGCGAGGCATTTGACGCCAGTTTTGGCAGGAAGCTAGAGAGTAGCCACGTTCCAGCGCACCGCACGCACCGTCGGACGTGTGCCGGACTTCAAAGTCTATTAGCCCAGCGGTAGAATTAAGTTATGAAAAGGCACCCAAAAAGTTAAATCCTTTCATCTGCGTGTGTTACCGTCACCGATGCGATGCTGCCACGGCTAAGCTAGCCAGCTAGCCGGTGGCATTTTGCTCATTTTTTGGTTCGAGGTGGCAAGCAAAAATAATACAGTGACCCGTATCACACACCTGTCAAACACTGCCGAGAGCCAGCCAACCCAAGCCAACATGGCAACGCTGCAATGGCAAGCTAAAATACTATACACAGTGGTACGGCACGGGAGAATTGCTTCGTGTTTTACCGATTTAATCAATATTTGGTTTGTAAATCTGTCAGCTGCTTATTTATGGCTCCCATGGAACTCTTCGGTACTATTTGCCACGTTCGGTCGGGATGGGTTCAGACCGGCAATAACTGGTTCAGAGAACCTAACAAATATGTTACAAACTTAAATCTCTAGTTGATATTTATATTACAGCATGTCAGATTGTCATATGTGAATTTGCAACGCACACAGACTTTAATAATAATTATCTCTCGCTTTGATATTACAACAGCCTATGATAGATTTTGGATCTTTGTTGGTCAGAACGGTGATTTTTGTAGTTAAACAGAATGCTAATTAAGAGTGGATAATTCAAAGCGATTTTTTTCATTCATTGATGAGCGAAACTGAAGATTTAAATGTTGTTGTTATGACTTCGATCTCTGGTGTTTATTTTAACACCCCTTGGAGGATCGACCCTTAATTGTTTGTTGTTAATCAAAATTAAACATCAATTAGCGAGTGACTAATTACACCGCTCATTTAGATGTTTGTTTGAAATCAAATTAGGAGAGGGTTGTTTTGTATTTGGACTAATAAGTGCAATTTACTTGATTGGGCTGCATATTGTGATGTGATTTACATTTACCATTTTTATTAAAGTAGTGGGAGTTTGCAGGACGAAAATAGTCAGACCCTATTCAGTTTAACAATAATCCAACACGTCAAAGTTGTACGTGTCGTAAATTGCACTGTTTACATAGCACGACTATCACAAACTAATGCCCTGTAAGCTCCTATCTCGTTTCATTGCTGTTTGAAACCACAAACTCTATGAATAGATTAGCACTATTAGCAACAGCAACAGTGCATAGCATTACATTAGTAAAACATTAATTTTCCTCTCGTAGAATGAATCACACCGCGAATCACATCACAGACGTAGAGAATGATTCCTAGCCGTCTAAATTTAATAACATGTTTTATGTTGGCTTGGTCCGGTAGAAACGGAAAAAGCGAGCTCATTAATTTGGTATAAATCAACTCGAAGTGGGTGGAACCGAGCGGATGGAGCTTTAGTGGGTGAGGCAAATTAATTCATAATAAATAAATATTCCAATGACATCAGCCGCTGCTGACGCTGGCAACGACTGCTTTCCCGTGTTTTGCTGTGTCGGAACCTACCTGGAACGGTATCTCCTTATTCTTTTTGATTATGTGGAAACCACAAATTTTTGTCTCGTCGACTTTGATTAGCGGCGTTATTTCCACGAATGTTTCGTTTTCTTTGATTAACCCGTGGTACGAAGTTTCCAGGACGCGTTCTGAAACGAGAGCAAATGAGAGATAATCTGTTAAAATATGAATATGTATTGAACTAAATAACGAGCATACATTTGCGATAGTTTATACCCTCCGAATACTGTAATATATCAGTTCAAAACATGGTACAACCATAAACTAAATATTTATAGTCCACCATTAGGACGATTAACCTTTTAATATGCAAATTTTATAACTATTATTCGCAGCAAAAATAGCCTCCAACTGCTTGGGTAAAACTTTCGCACCCGATCCTAGTTTTCGGGGTGTAAGTTGTCGTCTAAAAGCATTCCCAGATTAAAAGCCAACGATGCCATGGGCCAACGACGATTTATCTCCGACTAGGATCCTTACGGTTTAATCCTTACAGCTTCCCAGATGGTTCGTTTTTTGTCACTCCGAAACTGAAACCACAAACGACGAACACAACCGACACATGGGAAATGTTTCATCGGAACCTGTTTTTTCCCTGCCCCAGTCCCAGTCCCAGTCCCAGTGTCGGTGGCTAATGCTACCGGCTATCTCGTTGTTGGCAGTAGTAGTAGTAGTGGGAAGCCATTCACCACCAGTGACTTTCGACCTGTGGTGCTGAGGAACTTTTTTTCTCCCCCATCGGAATTGGCTCAGCGAGGGGCACACTTAGAATTCCGTTCACGTGGACAGTTGTGGCGGCTATTGGGTCCAGCGGGCACGAGCGCGACTGTGAAGAGGGTGTAAAAATCTGTTTTATGTTGTCCTTTTTTCTCGCAATAATCCTTTCCTTACAATAGCCATCGAGGATGGCTATCAGCAGGGAAATGAGATGACCGGTGTGTTGAGTCGAAATATGTTACGGTCAGATCGCATTTATATACATTATGAATGGCTGACCGTAACGACAAAGGATAGAGCAATGTTAATCGTCATAAAACGCTTCGGTCGAGTGTTGCCGAAAAAGTTAATTTCTCAATGAATTAGCACGTTGCGATGTGCTATATTCGGTGGTAATTTAAAACTTTTGGTTTAACTGCAATAGCACAAGGAAATGACAAAAAATATCGCAACTAATTTCTAAACTGTTGCCAAAATAAATTTTCAATCATCATTTCAGTCACCACAATCTAGATTCTAGAGGCTAGCTAAATATGTTTTCTTACGTTTTTAAATCTTTCTATTAAACTAGTTAGATATTTTGATGGAGAGATTGTGTTAATATGGAGGCGCATTATCTTTAATAAATTATAGTTTGTTGATTGATATTTATTAATTTATTCAACCAGTTTATGAGGGTGTTTAATAAACGAAGCATGTATAACGCAGAATAAAGCCGTCATAAGTACTTTGCTGGGATATTATACAAAAAACATTTATATCTCTTTCGGTTTTAAACACAAAAGGGATAAAGTATTCATTGTAAAAATAAAATGTTGCCAAAGTTGGGGATATCAATTATCATATTTATAATCATTCTATTTATTGTAACTTGCAGCAATTTTACGAGTCAAGCATGCAAAGCAAGTCAAGCACGGAGAGGTACACTGGGAAGGCAGTGACGAAAAACTATTGGTTCAAATTGCTAAATTGCAAGCGTAGGCAGGACACGCAGAAAATAGTCACGCTAATAATTTTCGCTCGGAATCGGAACTCTAAAAAGGTAGAAACTCCGCAACAGTAACACAGTAATAAATTAAAAGCTATATATGGGTCATTCCACGGGAAATTTACAGTCAAAATTTTTTTTCTCTTCGGAATATTTTTTTTACGTTCTTTGTTCAAAAAAAATCGACACGTATTTTTGTATTTCGATGTCACTGTTGGAATTCGCAAGATATGATTTTTTAAAGTATTGTAATCTGGAAAAATCACTATTTTTTAAATACTGATTGTAAACATTGTTTGTAATATCAAAAAATGACTTTCTGCCAGATGTGTTCACTATTCCACAAGCTTTCAAAATTGGTATACCATACCTCCTCTCGATTGTTTTTCAATAGTTAAATAGTGCATTTTTATAAACAATTGCAATTTTTTCAAAGTTGGAACTTTTTTTTCTCGATTTTTTTTACTTTAAAATATTTGTTCATCTTTCTCGAAAAAGCATGCAAAATTTGGAAATGGAGAAATGAAAACTCTAGAAGTTATGAATTTTTATATCGAAGCGCGCACGTTAATGCAAACGAGAGGACGAACACGCGTGCTTCAACGACACGTTACACTTAATAGCATCAAAGGCGGCCTCGTTATGAAGCTGCCCGTGGGTTAGAACATCGATTGAGCATAACCGCTCGCTTCACATTGACACACGCGCTGAGACATAAAAACTCATAACTTCCAGAGTTTTCATTTCTCCATTTCCAAATTTTGCATGCTTCTTCGAGAAAGATGGACAAATATTTTAAAATAAAAAAAATCGAGAAAAAAAAGTTCCAACTTTGAAAAAATTGCAATTGTTTATAAAAATGCACTATTTAACTATTGAAAAACAATCGAGAGGAGGTATGGTATACCAATTTTGAAAGCTTCTGGAATAGTGAACACATCTGGTAGAAAGTCATTTTTTGATATTACAAACAATGTTTACAATCAGTATTTAAAAAATAGTGATTTTTCCAGATTACAATACTTTAAAAAATCATATCTTGCGAATTCCAACAGTGACATCGAAATACAAAAATACGTGTCGATTTTTTTTGAACAAAGAACGTAAAAAAAATATTCCGAAGAGAAAAAAAATTTTGACTGTAAATTTCCCGTGGAATGACCCATATGCAAAGTATCTGCCGGTATAAATTGAGTGGTGTCCGAGAATAGGAAAAAAAAATTATCAAGTGAACTAATAAAATAGAAAGCTTCCAACATATGTATCTTGTTGTAGTAGCTTCTAGCTTATTCACAATTATTTAGTTATTCGTAAATGGATTGCTGCAACTAAATGTAACACAAATGCGCTAATTGTGTTGTATATTTCCTTTAATTTCTTTATGAATATTTCATCAGTTTACTCTAAAATAATGATCTTATCTTTCACACCACATAGAAACCAGAGCTTTATAGTTGATTAACTACATATTGATGATTAAACTAGGATGAGATACTAAATAAGCATGTAAAATTCTTTATACGAGCGCGTTGGTACCGTTGAAGGACATTTTACTTTTTACCACTAATGCATTAAAGCTAAGTGCTGTAAACGTTCATTTAGTTACTAATCAGTAACTAGCATTGTAGCACCGTAACTACAAAAGATACAGTAAAACTTTATTCAGCAAAATTGTAGATAATAACTAGTTCTACAAATGTCCCATAAATAACTTTGTCGAATTTTGCTCTCCTAAGACGGTACTGTCAAATGAATCAAAACTAAGTCAAATTGATCGAATCATCCCTGGTCTCAAGATAGGTCCACAAACTAAATTGTTCGCGGTAGTTGACAGAAGCTTTCAACCATACGATCGCACCCGCCTCCCAACTCTCGAGACCAAACAACTAGTGCGCAGTATTTATAACGGGAGTACGTCGCCAAACCCCAAAACGGATCGCTACCAAGCGCCCCGCTGTCCCCGCAGCCTGCACAGACAATGTTTGCAACTGCGCAATACGGCCGAATGAATATTCTAGAATCACCCAATGTATTTTTTTCTTGGATAGCCCACCTCACACCCATACACATTTTTGTAGCGTGGAAGGATTACGAGCAGATATCTTTCGATAATAGTTTGATACAGAGAGATTCCATTTCATCTAACTTTACTTCCGTGTATTCCCATCCATATCTCTCAATCCAAGGCTCTTTGCGTTACAAATATCTTACAGATTTGTTTAAATTCTCTTAAACTGCATGCCTGTTTTTCTGTTTCTGGAAGCTGGTTGAACAAATTGTAACCCTTATAAAATAATGAGTTTTGCGTGCACGATTTTCGGAAATTCAGGAGTCTGAGATCTCCAGCATGTTTTGTTTGGTGCGGTGCACATCTCTTCCGTACACTATCGTGTTTGTCAGGTACTGAGGTGCCATTCCTTTTGTCACACGATACACAAAAACCAGCGTATTATACTCGACTCGCTGCTTTATAGACATCCACTGCAAACAATCTAGCATAAATATCCTTGGCGTCAGTCGATCACAACACAGAATCAAACGCATAACTTTGTTCTGGAGAATCTGCATTCGTTTCATCTGTTGCTTTGATGCAAGAAACAGGACTGTAGCACAATAGTCGAAGTGGGGAGCGATGGTTGATTTATAAATCAGTATCTTTGTATTTGTAGTCAAGAAACGATTGATTCTACACAGCACACCAAACTTTCGAGCAGCCTTACGGATCGTGTAATTAATATGCTCTTTGAAATTTAGTTTTTCGTCAATCATCACTTCAAGATATTTCACAACCTGAACTTGCTGAACCATTTCTCCGTCAATTCGGACTTGTCTATCTCCGCCATTCTGCAGCCGTTTAGTAACTACCATACATTTTGTTTTAGCAACGTTCAACTTAAGTTTTTTCCATTTCAACCATTCAGAGAAGTTACTCAATTCAATGTTTCACTTTGGAACACTCATCGTAATTGTTAGCAGTTACAAACAGTACTGTATCGTCCACAAAAAGATTAACTTCTGCCCTCTCCGAAATTCGTTTCACATCATTCATGTATAAAATAAACAACAACGGTCCAAGCACACTACCCTGAGCAACTCCAAGGTTTACTAGAGCTTCTGGCGACACACATCCCTTGTACCTCGTTACTTGTACGCGATTTCCAGATAACTTTGAAACCACTTCAGTACAGTTCCGTGAATACCAGAACGTTTCAGAGCTTCCACTAGGTTCGTCCGATCAATTGTTTCGAAGGCACGTTTGAGATCAACAAAAACTGCTAAGACTATCTTGCCTTGTTCTATGCATTGCTTCCATTTCAATAATAATAAATTTAAAACAGATTCGCACGAATGGTTCTTCCAGAAACCGGACTGTTCTGCCAGCAATGAACCAGTACGCTCTACATACACCACCAATTGCTCTTTCACAATCGTCTCTAACACCTTCTCGTACAGCGGTAATAAGTTTATCGGTCTGTAATCTTCTGGTTTCGTCGAGTTCGCGATTTTAGGTATCGGAATCACCACCGTTTTCTTCCACGCATCTGGAAATACCCCACACTGGAGAGAACCATTCACAATTCACAGCACGCCGGCACAGTCCTTCAAAGATGCAACTGTTTTTTTAGGTTTTGCCATACTGATCGGTTGAAACTCAACAAAGCAGTTCCCTGGTAACACATTCTTATTTGCTGGTTCGGTAGTTGGTGAGGGAATCTTGTCATGGATTTCTTCAATACTCTTCACAAAGAAAGTATTCAACATTTTAGCTGTTTCAGCATCAGAACGTTCTACCCAATGTGGGTATTTGAATCATTAATTAAAATAATTGTTAGATTTTTCTTGGAAACCCAACCGGATATCGAGAGATTTTGCTCATTACCCCTTAGAAACATTATTTTCCTAGCCGCCATCTCCATATAAAGGATTTTTGGGAGATTTTTATGAGAATTAAGGATATTCAAATTTCGTGTCAAGTGTTTGACCGTATTCGGTGCAGTGGAAAATAACGCGCAGAAAATCTCGTAACTTTAAGGTTCTGAGTCGCCCATTTATATTGATTTGGGAGAGAATGTTTGGGGCGTTTATTTCTCCGGTTAATAATTTTCCCAGGAAAACGACTTTTTTCCAGTGTATCGATTCCCAGTAATCGACCACGGTTAGCATAGGATGACAAGTGGTTTGGATTCTGTCACGGCCGAGATCTGAGGTCACAGCCTAAAAACCTGGAAGTTTATACTGCTTCTGGTCGGTTAATCCAAAATTCATTATATGGGCTCCATTGGGTATATATAGCTTGTGCTATGAGGATAGTTACAGGAGATTTGTGAGTCAAGTTTCAAGTAGTTTACCGAGATCGCTGATTACTGATACTCTTTCTAGTAGTTCTCCAGATATCATATAGTTCCAACGAAATAGATTTTACTTACACGTAAAAGTAATTACAAAACATATTGATACACCAAGGGTCAGTAGAGTCTGTAAGCACCAGTTGAAAAAGGGTCCAAGAGCCGTTGCAGTTCAAATAAAGTCCGCTACAGTTCGTACAACAAGAAATAACATTTAAATCATCAGCTTAGACAACTAGGTTTACAACTAGGAAACAGAAGATATTGAAAACAGTAGCGGTGTAAAATTGCTCTCCTGAAAAACACCAGACAAGCTGACGAAGCTGTAAGACTCAATGCTTCCTAATTTGACACTGAGTGAACGGCCTAATTGTACCTAATTGTAAGAATTTAACCAATAAGTAAAGTTAATTGAAGCTCCTAGACGTTCAATTTTAGCTAATAAGATAGAGTGACCAACGCGATCGAACGCAGCTTTCAAACAGTTGTAAATAGTGTTTACTTCAATACCAACTTCCATGCCTCTAATGCACTGGGATGTAAACTGAAGTAAGAACCCGTACTCGGCCGAAACCCGAAAATTTATTTTTATCAATCGGGTATGGGCTTAGGGTAAATTTACCCATATCCGAGTATGTCTAAGATAAAGCAAAGCCTTGGTGCTACATTCCGTATTTGGAAGTTGATCTTCTGTATTAATTCGACAGACTTCGCAGCCAGCAGTTAGAGTACAGGACAATTGCAGGGCTAGTGCTATGATCCCATTGATGCTTACAGCCTCTCCCAGTCGAGATTCGAACATACGACGACTGGCTTGTTAGACCAGCGTCGTACCGCGAAACCAACAGAGAGGCTAAACTTTAGGATATAGGATTTAAATCCACGTAGTAGGATAGTGCCAACCCTGTCCAGTTCGTTTCGGAGAGTACGTTGCTGCCAAGTCAGTTGCCGTATGATCGAATCTCGACTAGGCGCTGCTGCTATAGAGTCAGTAGGATCGTTGCATTAGCCCCGTAATTGTCCTGTACTCTAATAACCTGTGCTGTGACGTCTATCGATAAACAAGAGTCAAGTTATTAATGACGTTTATACCTATGGCTCTGTTTTGATATTCCTGATCAATATTTCAAACAATTTTGATCCAGCGGAGAGAGATTCCTCGATTGGCTAAGCCATTAAATCATCGATCTATCTATACCTATAACAATGAATTTCTGTCTGTCTGTCTGTCTGTCTGTCTATAGAACTGTCAGGAAGGAGCACTTTCAGACACTGTTGAATGAAGAGGTAAATGCGAAGATCAGCAGGGACAGGATAAGAATTGTAAGCAATGGTCAAGCGATGGGCAACACAGGAGGAGGGTAAAAAGGCAATCAGTGAGCTGAAAAACGGTAAGGCTGCTGGGAAGGACGGTATCCCGGCTGAACTTCTAAAAGCGGGGAACGAGCGGCTGTAAGAAGCAATCCACCGGATCATTGTCAGGATCAGGGAGGAAGAATAAATGCCGGAGGAGCGGTTGGATGGCCTCATTTGCCCAATTTTCAAAAAGGGACATCGACTGGAGTTTAAAAACTATCGAGGAATTACATTGCTCAATTCTGTCTACAAGGTGATTTCCCGTATCCTGTTCTGCAGACTGAGACCATTAGCGGAGTCCTTCGTCGGCGAGTGCCAAGCTGGTTTTCGTGAGGGTCGCTCCACGACGGATCAGCTGTTTACCCTGCGTCAGTTGCTAGACAAGTTCCGGGAGTACAACTTGCAGACACACCATCTGTTTGTGGACTTTAAAGCGGCGTACGATTCAGTTAAACGAAATGAGCTGTGGCAGATAATGCTAGACCATGGTTTTCCGACGAAACAAATTACGCTGATTCGTGCGACGCTGGATGGATCCAAATCATGCGTTAGGATAGCGGGTGAGACCTCAGCTGCTCTCGTGACGTTGGATGGACTGAAGAAAGGGGATGCACTCTCTAACCTGCTATTCAACATTGCCTTGGAAGGTGCATTACAAACGGCAAACGTGGAAAGGAATGAAACTATCATCACGGAATCTCACATGCTTCTTGGTTTTGCGGATGACGTCGATATCATCGGAATCAACCGTAGAGCAGTGGAAGGGCCTTCAGGCCCTTTAAAAGGGAAGCGGCGAGATTGGGACTTACCATTAACACCGCCAAAACGAAGTATATGATTGCTGGTAGGGAACGTGGGAGTCCAAGTGGTGTTGGTGCCGAGGTGGAGTTAGATGGGGAACGATATGAAGTAGTGGAGGAATATATAGCTTGGTACACTCGTGACATGTGACAACGATGTAAGCCGCGAAGTGAAACCACGAGTTGCAGCCGCGAATCGGGCTTTCTACGGATTACGTAGCCAGCTGAAGTCCTGTAGTTTGCAAATTCGCACAAAACTGCCGCTGTACAGGACACTAATCCTCCCGGTGGCCCTTTACGGACACGAATCATGGACGCTAAAGGAAGCTGATCGACGAGTGCTTGATGTTTTAGAGCGTAAAATTCTGCGATCTATACTTGGTGGCAAAATGGAAAATGGAGTGTGACGTAGACGCATGAATCACGATCTGTACCAAGTATACAAATATGCTGATACAGTGAAGGTAGTGCAATGTGGCATGCTGCGATGGGTTGGAATGTCCAGAATGCCCGATGAAAGAGTAGCCAAAACTATTTTCAGCAGAGAACCAGGAAGAGGCCGTAGACTCCGAGGCAGACCCCGCACCCGGTGGGTGTGTGCTGTCGAAGACGATGCACGTTCAGTTGGTGTTCGTGGGGATTGGAGGACGGCAGTCCAGAACCAACGGTACTGGAGGACCATAATTCGTTCGGCGCAGGATCGGTAACGGACCGTTGCCACTAAAGTAAAGTAAGTAAGCTGTCTGTAGGACCCTTATAGACTAGGAAATTACCGAACCGATCAGCGTGAAAATTTGTATGCTGGGATTTTTGGGCCGAGGAAGGTTCTAATGATGGTTCAAGACCCCTCGCCCTTTGGAAGGGCGGAAGTGGTCTCAAATGAGAGCCTTGAGGGACACCAGAACCAGACACCAGAAGTGACTTGAACTGAATTTGACTTATTTCCATAAAATTTAGATGTTTGTTGGTAATTATCTAAATACAGTTCAGATCATTTCATGAGCCTAGACTCAATTCGAATTTTTAGCCATTTGAAAAGCAGCATTGGTACGTCAATGAGTTCATAGTTTCCATTATCTATTGCATTCCACGCAGAGTTTATTAATTCCAATAAGTTTGTCGTACTCGAGCGTCCTTTGAAAAAGCCGTGTGGCATTTCTGTAAATTTGCTTTTAATTTGAAGGAATAATTTTTCATTTAAAATTGGTTCGAAAAGTTTCGAATCCAAGAGTTAATAAAATTGCCAAGATAATCACGTACTAACCGGTCCAATTTAGAGACAGAAACTAGACTTTTTTAATACTGAAAGGATTCCGACAGGTCTAGGACATTTTGAGCCATCTAGATTCTTTAAAGTATGCGAACAAAATTTTGCGAACATGAAGTTGGTTGACGTCAAAATCCCTTGAGGATCCAAGATAAAATGCAAACAAATGCGATTTTCATCAAGATGCATCCGTCGAGAGTAAATCCAAATCAAGCCAATTTTTGAACCCTTGTTCAGAAGTGAAATTCGAGTTACATGGAAGTTAAAAGATGCCATATTTGCTAAATGTGAAATCTGGCAGGGCAAAACACCCGAAGCGCAATTCTACAGGTATTTTTGACCATGAGGTCGGGCATTGTCATGAGGAAAATGTATTCTGGTAATACTCGCTTTAAGTAAATTAATTGTTGGTATGATTCTTTTTTTTTTACTCTGGTTTGAGCAGCTACTAACGGATCTCTCATTTCTGACCGACACGAGTTTCGTCTATTTCATAGGAACGGACCCTTTCTCCGAAAACCCGCGCTGAGAATCGCGGCTAACACGCTGACAGACGAACAGCGTCACGCGCAGTACCTTGCAAGTCGTAAGGGCCTGCATAGTGTCATAGACTGCAAACATCAATAATAATTGAGTGTACCGTTCCGTTTTAATAATGTAATTCAACCGAATTTATGTGCATGCCATTACAGATATCGATTCACAAATTAGGGACTGAGTTGTGTAAGTACTGCCTACTAACTGTGAACACATTCAGAAGTTGTTTTACACTATCCTGTTCGTTTGAAATCTGTTAACACAGACAGACTTTGACTAGCTTGCCAAAGCAAAAATTCAAATGGTACATAACTTTATCATGCCATCCTCTTTTGTACAGCAACGACGACAAAAACACAGCCTAAACGGTCATTCACGCCCATCGACGAAGCGACGCAGGCAAAACAAGCAGTCCGTGTAAATGTTCCCATCAAAGTCAACAATCAACAACAGCACACCTTGTTTTTATTGTCATGGTGTCCTAGTCCTGCTACCTTCCCTTGACCGCTGCCTGTCGTCTGTGGCTCTCCGCGCCACCCGAGCTATCGGCCGTTCAACCATGACGATGTCATGATTATGCTCGTCATTGTACCACGAGTTTGTCAACAGACAAACTGGAGTGCCAGTTTAGGTTGCATGCATCACTACCTCCCCCCCTTCTTCCCTCTCTCTCTAAGGGGAGAGGTAAGGTTTTTCATGACTCGAAGAACGTTTTACATGAATAATCTGCTAAGTCTATTTCTTTGCATAAATTTCCTCAACGACTGTGTCGGCTCCTTTCGGGCACTGCAGCACACTGTCATAAACCATCAAACCTAGCGACGGAAAACGAGAAAAACTTTCCATCCTATAGCGTTTTCCCAGCTGCTGCTGCTGCTTCAAGAAACGGGGTGGTTTTTCTTTCGCCCAGCGGTTTCCACAGTTTCTCGTACCCGCACCATCGCAGACTAGCGCAAAAATTCCCACTTCCCGTTCCTCATTTCGTCGTTCGTGCATCGATCCAATTTCGCAGTTTGCCATTTGCGGAAAATTTGCATACAAATATTTTATCTTCGCATTTCTTTCCAACTTTCGACACCTTTGCCTTGTCTTCACTGCCGAGAAAAGATGAAGGCCCTGCAGTGATTTCCGCAATGTTCGGTTCTGCCCCGGTAGACTTGAGAGTTCGAAATGTTTTGCTTTTTTTTGCGTTCTTCCTGTATTCGGTTTGTGGACCTTCCAAAGCGAGGGGGAGAAGGGGGGATGGGTGGTTGCCTGCCGTGCCCGATATGATACCTTTATCCACTTTGATTATGATTGAATTCTCTCTTCGAACACATACAGGCACACGCACTCTATAAACTCTGCCGGAAACATTTTTATTGCCTTTTTGATTTCATTAGTGGTGGTTTTCTGATTCCAGCAGGGTTGCTGCTTTCTGGGCTTCATAGCAGCAGCAGTATCTCTTAGGTTTGAAGTTTATAACAGCAAAGTTGGTTGTTTGTATATTTTTTCATCAATCAATTTTCGTGTTGTGTGCAGATTTACAAGAAGGAGATAACTTTTATCGGTTTATCAAACAATGCAGTAGCGTTTGCTGCAGAGTATACGTAGGTATGCCTTATTTTCAGATTGTTAGCAAATGGCAAAAAAATTCCAGAAAATTGCTTTCTCCATTCATGTTGCCTTCGTTGCCAGAGTGTTCTAAAAAAAAGACAGACAGCCACATTTTGGGACTATAACCATAGCGGGGAAATTCATTTTATCCTTGTCAACGTAATTTGCAAATTGATTCGGATTTGAATATTGCTCGTGCGGATGAATATATAAATTATGCAAGCACACTTTATTCAATCCGATGGTTTTCGGAATTGTAACCGATTGCGGGGGGCATAAGGGCTGATCGAAGTCACTTCGTGAGTAATGTAATTCGCTGAAAATTGTACTTCTGTGGAGTTGAATTATGCAACAAGCTCGTACCGCAATAATATGCTTAGTTTGTTGGTTGTTTTGAAGAAGATCTAAAAACATATGCTTGCATAATTGTTGCACTTTTTTCGTATTGATTCGCTTACTTTTTCTGTAAATTGGCATGCACAATTAAAAGCGACTTATCAATTGAAATGAAGTAACCCCATTGCTACTTCTAACTTAATATGAATCGAATTACCGAACCGCCTGCACTGTAATTGGCATGTGAAAGTAACAGCAGAAGACACATGTCACCTTTATTGAGAACTTATTGATTCAAATTCAATTTGCGGTTTGCGCTAACAAATTTGCCAAATCAATTTAATCAATTTCTGGTTCATAATAAAGTTAAATTTTCACTCAATGCACTCCTGAACGTTCTGAGACTGAATGTCGCCGTTTATTAAATAAATTGCGGATTCCGACCCCTGCTCTAACCAAAGTGCCCCTTTTGGCTGCGGACTGGCAACACGACGAAGAAGATGAAACATCCCTTGCGTGATCCGGATTAGCAGCAGCACATCGCTCAGGCAGCGAGGTAGCAAATTTCGGTGGAATTAGTTTCTAATTCCAAAGAAACAATCACTTTCTCGCCGCATTTAATGGCCATTTAATGAAGAGGCTTCTTTTCCACTCTAACGAGTTTGAAAATTTCGCTTGATTGCAAAAATTAAGCGAAAAACCCCGGTTAAGGATCAACTGATAAAGCCGATTATTCGAAAATTGTTTTACCAAAGAGTTGTTGGTTTCGAATGAAACGGCTATTGTTTACCTGCAAATTTAGTGTATAAAAGTTCCGCTTATGGAGAGCACTTTCCACGAAGCGTTTATTTCATTTTCAATGGCAGGCAAGCACTAGATGATACGGTTAGCGAGCAATTCAATCTTAATGCTAACTGTTGAATAGGTTCGTTCCGTTTCGGTCGACCGGAGAGTCTGGGAACGAACCAGCCCAGTCCAACCAGCAGCACGCGGAAGTACGGATGATGACTTACCACGTTGCACATCATAGCCTTTTGTTTCCACACACAGACACACAGCCTAACGGGAAAACTTTCCAACATTTTCTGCATTTTACGCGAACTATGAACTTACTGTGTACCAGAAAATTTGCTGGATAATGGGTTTCCTTTTCCGGTCGGTGAATCACAGTGGAGAGAGTTCGCATTCGATTTGAGCATCATTTGTTTGTGCCCTGCCGAAGAAGCGCATTGTTTTACTAGGATTCGAAGTTATTTCTTGTGGTCGAAGGAGACACACGGTACATTGCGGGGTTTAACTGTGTCTCCATTGTCGTGAGCAATACACAATATTATTATTTGTGCATGAATTATTACACTTGAGCTTCCTTTGAACAGGAATCAAGTTACCTTGGCCCAGCATAATTTCCGGTTTCCCGTTGTTGCGATATATTACATGGCACCAGGTTTCCGATAGCAGAACGTTTCTTAGTGTTGAAATCGAACCTAGGTTAGTGCAATCCGAATGGAATACAATAATAAAAAGCGCTTGTGTTTTAGGTCCGATCATATGTAAATGCAAATAACAATTTTAATGCTCATTTTTTTACCGATAGAAAAGTTCATGTCTAGGGTCTAATTTATGTCAATATTTATTATGTAAATGCACATCTCACATGTGCAAACTAGTGGAACAATATTTTCTGATATAAATCAACAAAGTACGATCATTTACATATTACCATTATATTAAACTTATAAAACTCACGTAAATTTTTTATTATAGTTTTCGTTATTAATGGCCTTGCTAGGAAATTTTCGATTATTTAGATTGGTTTTATATTAACAGCTGCATAGCTTATATACCGAGTGACTTTTCGTATGATAGTTCAGCATCGTTTTCTTCCGTGGCTCACTCATTGCAAAAAAATAGTTTTTGCGAATTCCTACATTTGCCTTGATGGCATACACTCCCTTACGCTAAATCTTGAACAATGTCAGCTACATACTTAAGACTAATTAAACAGCAAATCCATTTTGTGAACTGGCCAAAGGCAAGCTATTTGCTGATATTGTTATTGGAGCCAAGTTTGTTTGTTTTCCTGTGCCAACGAAATGCCAGCTTTTGGTAACGAAAACGGGACCATACCATACGGCAAATCAGCTAAAAATTAAAAAATTAATAAAGTAAGGAACGGTAAAAGTGCGATGAGGGTAAATGTGCGATTCAATGATTTATCGGTGCAGATTCCGAGTAAATTGACTACATTGGCATGCATGGGTGACTACTTTTACAGCTTGAATCTAACGTAAACTTTGGTTGCTTACGAAGCATAGTTACTGATTTATGTGCAAATGTTATTTTAGGGCGGTTTTGATGTAATTTTTCGTTATACGGCAAATACAATATCAACAGGAGATTTTTTTTTTTGTTAGGGTCCCCCCTAACTTTGTCCATTGAATTGAATTCCGTTCTGCGGACTTCTTAACACAAAGTTATTAGGTATTCAAGTTTTGTTTTCTCAAAGCATTGCTTGGTATAGTCCAATGAGAATAAAAAAACAATCATCACTGAGAATAATTGAATCCCAGAGAGAGGAGAATTCGTTCTGAAAAGGTCGGTTTTTGTTAATTGATGAGCTTGTTAGCAATCTATGTCTCAGTCACTGTTTTCTTCGGCAACAGAACGCACATTGGGAAAAAATGAGTTCGTAATCTCAATAATTAGAAGCCGCTGGTTTGGAGTCTTACAAGGTACCTCTTTCTATGTAAAAAAATGCAAGGAATCGATTGGTGATAGTCACATCTTGCGCAGACCTCGGGTCCATTTTGCCCTGTTATCCCTAAAAATCATGACAACAGCTAACTAAACAGTATAAAAACTTATTTGCCGGCCGTGAAATGAACTCAAATAACTTCCAAATGTTGTCTAAATATTATAAGTGTTTTTGCGGATCTAGGATCACGGGACGATTTCGATGACATTCAACTCTGCTGATGTTTTTCAAATGAACTGGTGCTATTCGAGTTTATTCCCCGGCCTTCGAGTTAGAATTATTCACTTTAATTAGGTTTTACGATGTATTTAGGGTTGAATTGAGCAAAATGGACTATTCTTGTATTTTGAACAATATGGAATGGATGGGATTTGATTCTTCTGATGTTTAGACAACATTTGGAAGTAATTTGAGTTCATTTCACGGGTGGCAAATAAGTTTGTATACTGTTTAGTTAGCTTTTGTCATGATTTTTGGGGTTAATAGGGTAAAATGGGCATCTTTCCAAGGTCTGAAGCAAGATGTCACTATCACCAAACGATTCATTGCATTTTTGACGTAGGACTACGTCTTACGGCAAGTTTTGAGATAGGGTGTCATTCCAAAAAATCGAAAAATGCGAGTGTCACGAAAAATGAAAGGTTTTGAGCGCTAATAGCTCAGCGGTTTTCCGATAGATTTTCAATATCCTTACACCAACCGATCGGAAAATCTTCTAAGAATTGACCCAAATGAAGAAAAGTATGGATTCTTGATGTTGAACTATTGATAAATTGAAAATAATAAACCTATGTTTTACCAGAATTCTCGCTTCGTGATTGGTTGGAAGATTCTTTACGATGATCTAAACCTATACCAATTTGATATCTGTGCTTGAGAAGTAAGCCAAAACAAGTGACAAAGTTTCCTCATATCAACAAGATTTCTTAACACCGCGGTTCAACCTAGACCATTTTGATGTCCTTGCTTGGGAGTACGTCAGAGAGAGTGACAAAGCCCCCTCGAGTCAAAAGATTTCTTACCAACGCGATTAAACCTAGTCCAATCTGATGTCTGTGTTAGGGAAGTGTGCCAGAAAAAATGACACAAGTTCGTTGTCCTATCAGATCGCAAATTCTTTACTGCGAGACGGTTAAACCTCGGCGAATTTGATATCTGTGTTGGAAAAATGTGCTACAGCTGGAGTGTTCGGTTATAATATGACTCTGTATGAATACGCTTGCCGTTTCATTAGAAGTGTAGTGAAAAGATGTGCTGTTGATAAAATAGGATTGAATTGAATAGGAATAGGTAACTTGTAAAATTCCAAACCAGCGGCTTCTAATTATTGGGATTACGAGTTCATTTGTGCCCATTGTGTAACGGCTTGAATGATCGGTAGTTACTGCAAAAATAGTGTCAAACTGATACCGTCCACCGGCTTACCTCTCGAAGCAACAGTCGATGAAAAGGTTCGGCTACATTAGTAATCCAATGGCAAAACTTGAAAAATGGGACGGACTAAAATTCTGCTGAAAAGAGTTGAACTAAAACAAAGGCTACCGTAGCGCTGTCAGTTGCTGTGGAGCAAGTCACCAAAATGGCACCGACAACCACTGGAAACTACCCTTACATAACGCACACACAAGATTTCTGCCTCTAGAATCCCGAGGATTGCTATTTCATAGTAAAGGAGATTCCTTTACCGAGCTATAGGAATCCTGTGGATTCGCCTGTTGGATTCTCATACAAGTGTCCAAGTTCTATAAGCACGGCATTCTGTACGAATGAATCTTATACAGAATTCCACCACAGGATTTTAATGCGAGGAATCCCAGAGATTCTGTGCGAATCTTTTTAGCTCGTTCAGGTAACCAAACAAGAAGAAAATACGCCGTCCCGGTTGGCGTTACCGTGAACGCACACAATAGTGATCAGCTCCTAATTCCGAGCATTCAACTCAAACCGATTTATTAGAAGATTGAATTAAAAAGGATAGTTTATGAGCATGCTTTGATTAGGAGCTTTCTGGCTAACTAGGATTTTTGAAATGAAATTTTCTAAAATTAGCTCGAGTGATCGGACTTGGGATCTGATCGGAATTGTGGGCGTTCACGGTACAACAAACTATCAAGTCATGCTTATGCTGAACACGTTACTGCAAGTGTACCCGTCTGCCTAGCGTTAAAGCAGTTGCAACTGAAAGGTTACGCGCCACTCGTGACAACAAAAATACTAGAATCATCCTATGCGCAGCTGGCCATCCGTAACGACAAACAACTGAACAAACTTTCGAGCATTTAAGCTGTTTTGCTGCCAATGAAAATCGAAAGGAAAGCCCAAATGTTTCATGAATTTCCAAAAACCATTTAGTTTTCATTTTAATTCCTTTAATTTCCGCTTCATTTGAAAAATTGTTTAACAAATTACAATTATGAATAACAAGACCTAGTGTATTGTTGGGATGGTTAGAAAAATTGCCAATCAATTGCTCTTTATTGAATTAAATAAAAAAAAACTTCCACGATTAAATTTCACTATTAATTTTATTTACGACAGATACCTATTTGTTCTCCATTTTGTAAGAACTGTAAGCGTTGCTTACTGAATACAAAACGAAGAACTATTTGATGCTGTTAAAAATACACACTTTTGCTCGACAAAATCGGCAAACGCCAAGTTCGAAATGAGCTCTAGCAAAAAATATTAACGGTTTGTTCTTATTCTCTCTCAGGCTTTTCCACATTTTCTATCCCGTTTGTGCAATTTTTGTGTCGTTTCCACCCATGCTCCTTTCCGTTTTTTTTTCTCCAGAAGCAGCAGGCGACGGTCCACATCTCAATCCGTTGGTAATCTATCTGTGAATATACTGAGAATATTTAATATATTCACAGATAGATTACCAACGGATTGAGATCTGGTCCGTCTCCTGCTGCTCCTGAAAAAAAACGGAAAGGGGCATGAAGGAAACGACACAAAAATTGGACAAACGGGATAGAAAATGTGGCAAATCCCGAGAGAGTATAAGAACAAACCCTGGCATGAAAAAAATAAAAACCGATACAAAAATCGCGACAGAAGGGAACGAAAAACAGGACGAAAAAAGAGCACAAAATAGAAAAGAAACCAGGCGAAAAAGGAAAAGCGAGGCAAAAAAGAGGAGATTTGAAAGAAATAGAGGGAGAACGGAAGAGATAAGAAGAAAAATGAAAGAAAAGAAGTAAAAACGATAAAGAAAACGAGAAAAAAATAAGGAAAAATTTAACAAAAAGCAGTAAAAAGGAAATAGAAAAGGAGAAAAAGATAGAAAAGATAGGAAGAGAACGAGTTAGAAAAGGAGGAAATGAAAAGTAGAAAACACAGGAACAGGGAAATTGAGAAACCAGAACGGAAAAAGTAAAAAATTGAGTAAAAAATCAAAACGGAGGACTAATGGGAATAAACTGTAACGGTGAACGGTAATAAACTAAAAGTCGTGCTTATGCTGAACACGTTAGTGCAGGTGTACCCATCTGCCAAGCGAAAAAGCAGTTGCAACTGGAAGGTTACGTGCCACTCGTGACAACAAAAAGACTAGAATCATCCTATGGTATTTGCAGCTGGCCATCCGTAACGACAAACAATTGAGCAAACTTTCGAGCATTTAAGCTGTTTTGCTGCCACAGAAAATCGAAAGGAAAGCCCAAATGTTTCATTAATTTCCAAAAACCGTTTAGTTTGCATTTTATTTCATTTCATTGCAGATTTATTGGAAAATTGGTTAGCAAATTACAATTATGGATAACAAGAAAAATTTGCAAATCGATTACTCTTTACTGAATTCAATGAAAGAAAACTTTTCCACGGTTATGGAATTGCAAAAATGCACACTTTTGCTCGACAAAATCGAAAAATCTTAAGTTCGAAATGAGCTCTTGCAAAAAAAAAATCAAGCAAATATTCTCAGTATATTCACAGATAGATTACCAACGGATTGAGATGTGGTCCGTCTTCTGCTGCTGATGGAAGAAAAAAACGGAAAGGTGCATGGGGGGAAACGACACAAAAATTGGACAAACGGGATAGAAAATGTGGCAAAACCCGAGAGAGAATAAGAACAAACCCTGGCATGAAAAAAATAAAAACCGATAGAAAAATCGTGACAGAATGGAACGAAAAACAGGACGAAAAAAGAGCACAAAATGGAAAAGAAAACAGACAAAAAAGGGAAAACGAGGCAAAAAAAGAGGAGATTTGACAGAAAAAGAGGAAGAACGGGAGAGAAAAGAAGAAAAATGAAAGAAAAAAAGTAAAAACGACAAAGAAAAAATGAAGAAAAATTTAACAAAAAGGTGAAAACCGGAATAGAAAAGGAGAAAAAGATAGGAGCAAAACGAGTTATAAAAAGTGGAAATGAATAATAGAAAATAAAGGAACAGGAAAATTGAGAAACCAGAACGGAAAAAGAAAAAAATGGAGAACAAAATGAAAACGGAAGACAAATGGGAATAAACGGGAAGAAAATAGAACGTGACAGAAAAGAAGGAAAGGCAGGACATCATAACAGGAAGAACTACACTGACGAAAAATTATAAAAGGAGTTAACGGGACAAAAAATAAAAAACGACATTAGAAAACGGTCCTGAATAGAGAAAAACATGACGAAAATCAGGACTGAACAGAGCGAAAAACAAGAGAAGAACAGAATAAGAAACAGCGGGCACAAAAAAGGCCAAGAGAAGAGCCAAGAAAACGAAACCAATAGAGGGAAAACGGGTCAAAAAAATAAAAAAGCGTGACAGAAAAGTTCGAAAAATGGAAAGTAAAAAGACGGAAAACGCGACAAGAAGGGATAGAATGGAACAGAAAACAAGAGAAACCAAAGGGAAAATAAGAAACAGAAAGAGATAAAAAGAAAGAGAAAAGACGGAAAACGGGGTATAAAATTACAAAAAAGGAGTAAAAACAGAACGGCAAATAAGAAAACATGGAACAGAAAAAGAAGAAAACCGATGCCATGAAACAGAAAACAGAACATAAAATAAAAACCCTAGAGAAAAAGGGGAAAAAGAAAAGTGGGAGCAAAAACCAAGAAAATGGTACAGAAAATCAGAAAAAACGGAACAAAAAGTGGGAAGAAGAGAAACAAGTAACGAAGAAATGGTTAAGCCTAAAAGCGATTGAGAGATTATTCAATCTTACAGGCCAAAACATTTTTCTGAAAGGTCAGGTGCCCAACCTTTTGTTTGCGTCTGGGCACTCTAGTATTGGCGCTCGAAATCTACCCGTTTTTCGTAAGGCTTGAATTTTTAGATTTTTTGAAATGGCATTCACTTTCCCGAAGACGAAGTTCTACGTCAGAAGAAAAATAAACACATAATTTCAACAAAGCCTTCATTAAGCAATTAATGGTTTTAATAGCTTAAAGTTTCCACTTTGAAATTCAATTCAAAAAATTTATTTTTCAAACAGTACGTTCCTGAATTAATTTATTATTTTAACCCTCTCCCATGGTAAACTCGAAAATCACTGTAAATGAAGGCGACGAAAATAAACTCCGAACTCTTTGGCCATTACTTTTCACATCGTTGCCACCATTCTCTATCCAAATCCAAACCCACACAGTCCTCTAATTTGTTTGTCAATTCGAATGATGCGAGAGGTAAACAATTTCTCCCAGCATGCGGCCGGCAAGCAACAGCAAGGATCAAATTAAATGCCCTCTACTGTGTAAACGGTCTCATCACCCCACTCTGCGAGATGGACAATTTCTTGCAAAAGCAGACCAAACCGCAAAGCTCCGTGTGGACTAGTCACAATGTACCGATGATGATTATGCGCTCCTGATGAGTCGGGCAATCGTTTTGTTTAAAATCCCACAGCCGGACGACGGACGGACGGATGATGGTGAGCTCACCAATGCTGCTTTTCGTTCGCCTGATGGAACAGCCGAGCGTATGCTAAAGATAAAAGTTTTTTATTTTATGGTCATGTTTTTTGCTAATGGCCGAAAGTAAAATAACTGTTTGTTTCTATTAACGTTAAGTACTTATTTATGTCAAAACATGGCACTTCAATTGGAAATTAGTAATTTTGAAAATGCTTTGAGAGGTAAATGGCGATGGTGGTAGTTTCCACGTTTTTCTCGATACAGTGGCATAACGAATTTTTATAAATTTCCAATTATGAAATAATGTGAAGGTCATCATTGCTCTCATACACAAAGTATAACAGTACGAATGCTGACAAAACATTGTCAATCATGAATTCTAGTAAGCATGTGGAAAATCTATAGAGTGGAATCAGAAACCGTTGTTACTCATATCAAAAGTGCTTCCTATACATATCGAGATATATTTAAAACACCCTAATTAGTAGCAAAATAGACAACATTCCGTTTTACAAAGGGATAGAAAAAAACTATGTTAAAATACACAATACCACCGAGGGACATCCAGCCAATATCACTTATCGACCAATATAGAATGCCCCTGGCATCAAAGAGAATTCATTGTATTCTGTGCTGTACTGTAAAAGCATCGATCCTTCGGTCGTCGTCATTGAGGCTGCCGGCAGTAGAACAAAGGAGCATAACTTTTATAATTGTGAGATGTTTCTGTTGGTGGTGGTTGCCCATGATACCATGGGTACATGGTTTCGTATTCTGTTTGTTCGTTATCATTCCAGGATCGACGTAATGACAAGCATAAAAACCCATCCCGGTCGGTCGGTTTCCTTGTCTTGTTGCTATGTTGCTGGTGGCTACTTTCTTGTTCTAGCACACTTCCAGGTAGGTATTGTGATGTTTCATTTTACTCGTAATACCTACGAGTGAGCTCCAGCTCTGACCGAAACCGAGTCGGGGAAAAAGGAAAGCAAAGTTTAAATATTTCATAATTAAAGAAGAAAACGTTTCACTAATAGTCGAGCGTTGGTCCTGGTTTCGAGTGCCAACCCACAGATCCCACCACCACCACCACCACCACCGTCGTCGTGCCAAGCAAACTCGCTACACTCGTGACCGTGCTGGGAGTTTTAGTTTTCATATCTACCGCATTATTGTCTTTCATTAGGTACGTTTGTTGAGGTCATCCTACCGCCAATTTCAGTTTAAAACCAGGGGGACCAAGGAAACGGGGACACACTTTGTGTCGTTTAATGGGTTTGAAATATTCATGAAAGTTTTATCATTCCGGCGAATAGTGGAAAGCGCAGGAACTTTTCTCCCGTAAATCGTGTTACTGGGTTGTATCTGGGGGGCGAATGTGACCTCGCGTGGAAGTGAATTTATAGTTCTTTTTTAATCTAGAAAAAATGGGAACACTAGCGTTTGTGTACAGAATTGTACAGCTAAAATATTTCTTATGCTAATATTTTCACTAGTCATTAAACCAAAACAGGAACTGAAAAGTTAAATTGTGTTACACTAATTAAAAAACTATTTGATATTTGGATTATCGTTTATACCAAAATGTTTCTATCATACAGCTGTTGTTTTTTCCCTGATCTATTGTTTCTGCCATGAGCCTTTATGTCAAATGCATTGTCAGTAGGTATGATACATGCAACCGCACTATTTCCCCATTTACTTAAAATCTTGTTGAATTTCCAAACTTAGAAAAATCAATCACGTCACCGAGGGCTTGGCAAATCACGTCGTAAATAGTTTTACTCTTTCGACCCGAAAAACGAGCTCCTCGAATGCGTCGCTTGACAAGTGAACGACAAAAAAATATACTGCCCAAAATGCTTCCAAATCCGAAAATAGCCGGCAAAAGATCAATCCCTGCACAGCCGCCGAGTGCAGTCACCAAGCCACGACCGACGGAGGGAACGGCCGCTAGCCATATAGCTAGCATCATGTGACAAGATGGACAAATGGAAGTTAATCCTACAGACATCGCGAGCATTCGTTCCGTAGATGGGCACACACCTATTACCCGATTAGCTAAGGCCGACCGATTCTCGTCGGAAAACAAACGCACAAATGCACACAAGCGACGACGACGACGGACGCATCGCGCTGAATCAACACAGCAACAACATAAGAGCGCACCGCCTCGCGCCGCACCACACCATCCGTCCAGCGAAAGGAAAAAGTCTCTCGAAGGGGCCATAAAGCATAAGCTGTGCAGTAAAGGTACGTGCGTGGGCGCTGTGTGACACAGCTGGGGAAAGAATAAAGGAAAAAAATAAATAAAACGGGATACCACCGTACAAGATTTGGACCACTTTTTGCTGTGTGTCCATCATGTTCAACTGTCGTTTACCCGGCGAGTCAAATGGGGCAAGAGTGCATGGCTGCATGAGAGGAGAAGATTTGAATGTCCAAAATGACCTGAGCGTGTAATAAAAATACTTCACGATCTTGGAGAATATCATTGAATGCATCATTTTAACCAATTGGATATTTTGCTTAAATGATTTTTAGATCATCTGCATATTAAAATTTTTATCATATTTAGATCATATGCATATATTAAAATTGTAGAATTGAACCACCAATATGTCTTAAACTTTATTCATCGCCAGCACAAACAGCAACAGACCCAGATGAATACCTTGGGGTATTTCTGCAATTACGTGCTACAGCGCTAGCCAGAACGAAATAGTTGATAGTGACTGCTACAGGGCCATCACCGACTTTATTACAGCACAATTGAGTGCCCGTAACGTGGAGTAACTGTGGTTTCAACAAAACGCTGCAACATGCCGCACTACACGTGCCAAAATTAATTGATTGAAAGTTAGTTCGGTGAACGCATAATTTCGCGTATTGCACCCGTGAATTGGCCTCTAAGATCAAGTGATTCAATACAGTTGGACTTTTTGTTAGGTCTATGGGAAGTCTTTGGTTCATGCCAGTAAACCTTAGATGGTTGACGGCTTGGACGACAACACTCACCACGTTATCACTGATATCCCAAGTCCAATTCAAATAGTAAATTGGTTTTATTTATTTCTCATAATAGCATTGCAGAGTACAATAGTTTTTCTAACGGTTTTCCTCAAGCAAATTTTGTTTTGACGTAGGACTACGTCGTACGGCAAGTTTTGAGATAGGGTGTCATTCCAAAAAATCGAACAATGCGAGCGTCACGAAAAATGATAGGTTTTGAGCGCTAATAGCTCAGCGGTTTTCCAATCGATTTTCAATATTCTTACACCGATCGATCGGAAAATCTTCTAAGAATTGACCCAAATGAAGAAGAGTATGGATTCTTGATGCTGAACTATTGAAAAATTGACAATAATGAACCTATGTTTTACCAGAATTATCGCTTCGTGATTGGTTGTTGGAAATGACGTCATCAAAGTAGAAAAGCATTTTCACGCTTCGGCTTATAATTCAGTCAGTTTTCAATAGATTTCCAAGATATGTATTTACACCAATTGATGGAAAATCGATTTGGAAAATATTGAAAATATAGAAAACTATTGATTTTCAATGCGCATCACTGAAAAAGTGAAAATAACTCTAACTCGGTCGTACTAGACATTGTCGCTTTGTGATTGGTTGGAATAATTTCCAATTATTATCGAACAAGTCTTGGTACAATTCAGGATGCGCCGAGAAAGTTGATGGAAAGTTCCATTTAATTCTACTATAACAAAGTTACAAGAGAATTACATGGAATCCTACCCTTTCTAGTTGATTGCTAATTGGCTTGAAAATTCCTTATTGAGATGTACCACCAAAGGCAACACGAGCGGTGACGCAGTCGTGCACGTCTGCAGTTCCCGGTCGGTCGTGTTCATCGGGTGCTGAGGAAAGGAAAGTATGCTGAGCAGCTGGAGCACTCGTTTCACTCGACCAGAATTATCGTCACTTGTAGCTGACCACTTGGAGTGGTATTTCATCGTGATTCAGGACCATACACGAACGGCTTCGTTGATCGCATAGCTGCTGAGGCTTTCCGGCTGGTCCGTTGCAACAAGCCGTGCCTAGTTAGCGGTTATCGGTACTCCAATTTACCGAACAGAGAATTACGTTAAGTGCGTTACTGCAAGTTTATTGCAAGCTGAAGTTATGATAGTCAAACAATCGGTCCTTTTAAGGGCCACACAACGATTGAAGAGTTTATTATATTTTCTTGTCCAGCTAATACCATAATAACACAGACAACGAGAAAAAAGTTGAATTTTTCGCCATTGCGGACGACCAACAATTGACGGAAATAAGTTTTCTGGTCACGGGCGACATTTTCTGCGACTTCCAAAACGTCTGCAGCTTGTTAATGCTTTATTATCATTGTTCTATTCACTATCACTGTTATTATCTGACGCAATTTTCGAAAAACTGACCACGATAAAAATAAAGTGTAAACAATACACTTTAAACTACTTCTCAAATTTTCAAGAGAAAATACTCAATTTTCTACAGCGTTTCTTCCGTGGTGCAATTTGATCTGGGACACCCTTTATTTCGTTGATTATTCCTATGAACTTGGCACAGAGTTGACGATTTTGTTGTTTATATTACAAGGACGGAGTTCATGACTATCTTGGAAAAAACTTGGTTATCTTAAGTAACTCGGACAACCTTTGTCATTTTTGTATCAACTTATACTGGCAAAGTTATGGATATACTGAATATCACAGTTTTCTTTTTCAGGTGTTTCCAATCCCACCTGGACAGACAATTATTTTTCACAGTTTGCATATCATTTTTCCGAGCTCCTACAATGTTCTTCACAAAAAATACATTCACTTCCTTAAAAGAAAGTAATTCAAACAAGGTATATTCAAGTGCAATTTGTCTTCTTCAAGAATACAAAGGCGGAGTATTCTAGCATAGTACAAACCAGTGGGTAATATTGCTGCTGCAGTTGAAACCCGTAATAATCGACGTGCGGCATTCGATTCGACAATTTCGACATTTTTATTCGACATTCGCAACTACGTCGCGACACACAGAACAAGAATAAAACCGAATGTCACACGTCGATTATTACGGCTTTCAACTGCAATATCAATATAATGTTTATGAGCAATATTGAATATATATCCTTGAAGCTAGCAAAGCAGATATCCGAGTTGTTAGGAAGTTTTAGACAAAACGAAAGAAATGTGGTCCTTGAATGTTAGCCTAAGCAGCAATTTAAGTTTTATTACGTTCCTCTAGTGGTTTTCATGAAACCGCCAATAAAACTATGAGTAAACTAGAAATTTCTGAGGATCGCTATAAACCTGCCTTCCGACCAAGTGCCCCACTCTTTAGAAAGTTTTCATAACATCTTTAAGAATTGAGAAATAAACCTAAGTAATCCTATCACGCTCTGCTGAAAGAGCAGTAATGAAACCGACTATGCTTTCGTTGCTTGACAGCCAGTTAGCTTTGTGGAACGATGCTGCTCTAACAAGCCAATCGTCATATGTTTGAATTTCGATTGGGCGGAGCTGCTATGGTCAGCAGCATCGTTGCACTAGTTCAGTAAATGTCCTGCACCCTAATAACCGACTGCGAAGCCTATCGATAAAGTAGGGTAATAATGTCTAAAGACGCTTATACCCAAAGCTTTGCTTTTCACTTGCCCGCCACTGCCACTGCTATGAAGCATAAGGCTTACTCTGATAGAAAGCTAGCCAGCTTTGTTAATTTGAAAATACACATCCGTAAGCTGATAAGTTAATGTTTTCTGTCAGATAATCCTGATCGATTTGGTTTATAGCGACCATAATAAAATGTCCGATAGAATGAATAATAAATTCTCAACAGTTTCCGTAGTTGTGCAGCATATGCTCATTAAATTTTATCGTGAGTATTGGTATTATAAAAAGATAAAACCAAAACGCCATCGAAAATTTGCATTTCTAGAAAACTATGTGGTTTTTGACTAAAATACACATATTCAATTAGTCAATACAGGTATACCTCGATAGTACGTACACCCGCGCATCGTTTAGCGTACGTATTATCGAAACGTACGTACTATCGAATCACAATTTTTATGGTAAAGTATTATTTTTATTATACTAAATATTGTCTAAAACTTCCAAATTAGATAGATCAGATCAGATATTATAAAATAAATAATTATTGCTGATTTCAAGGAAAATTGTACCATCCAAAGTGCGATATCGCTCATAAAAATGCTATTTTGCATTAAATTGTTTCGGTATCTTCGGCGCACTTTTTCGTTATATTCCAAGTAATAAGTGCGCCGAAGAGACCGAAACGATTTAATGCAAAATAGCACTTTTATGAGCGATATCGCACTTTGGATGGTACAATTTTCCTTGCAATTGACAATATCTTAGTAAAATTATTTTGGAAAAAAAACTGCAAATGTTAAAAAATAGTTGAAAAGTAAAGCAAAAGGAATCCAAAAACACCTATTTTTTCAAAACTCTCTCTCAAATTGAAAATTTACATATTTTAATCGAATAAATCTAGGTAAAGGTTTGGTACATAGTTGTAAATATATGCTAGAATGAGGAAACATGACAAGAGGAGCTCAATAGCCGTCATTCGGGATATTTCATTCCAAATCCACTAATATCAATCGATTGAGCTTCCAGTCTATATACTAGACAATAAGCTGAGTGAGTGCTATAAACAGAAAATAGTTAACTACAATAATCGAAGCTTCAGCTGTAGGCTGCATAAATTGGAGAAGTTCCTATAAGGCTGCTTATCTGCGTAGGAAAGCATACCTGTCCCATGTGAATATTGATCGATTTTGAGAAAAACTCGGAAGTAGCTTATTTATATCCTAATTTACCATACAAACTGTAATTTAGACGGACTTTGTTCGAAAATTTTTCTAAAAAATATCAAACATGAACAGTTCCATATGCAAAATAAAAGCATAACTGTCCCATAATAATATTGTCCATTATAAACATTTACTTTTTGCCAATTTAGGTAACAATATTCTTTTAATTTTCGCCTCTATTGAGTGTGATAATAACTTAACAAAAAGATAATATGACAGTAATATTTATTTCTAAGTTTATATCAAAGTTCTACCACGATTTATTCTTAATCGGCAAAGATTTCACACAGGCACAATTTTCTTTGGCGATGACAGGGAGAAGAGTAGGCGATGACAGGGAGGGTACGGAAAGAGTGTGGTAGGTAAGTGTATAGGTAAAAACTGCATAAATTTAGGTTTTTTCATTTTTCTGCGTGGATAGGGTGGATTTTAAAGACAGGCAGCGCAGATCCAAACTACCAACACTGCTTTTACCTATACTCGTTTTCAATTTCCAAATCGTTTATATTCTCCTGTTTGATTCTCATTTCTCATTCGTTTCCTTTTCATCGAGTAGTAAAGACCGCATTGCAGTTACGGCATTATACATTTCAGGTTAATTTCGAACTTCAACTAAACAGAAACAATGGCTGATAACGATGATCTCTTAGATTACGAGGATGAGGACCAGACCGAGCAGGTTACTACGGAAGCGGCTGAGCAGCCAAAAAAAGGAACGTACGTCTCGATTCACAGTTCCGGGTTTAGGGATTTTTTGCTGAAACCCGAAATTCTCCGTGCCATTGTGGATTGTGGTTTCGAGCATCCATCAGAAGTGCAACATGAATGTATCCCACAGGCGGTGCTTGGTATGGATATCCTGTGTCAGGCTAAGTCTGGTATGGGAAAGACGGCTGTCTTTGTCCTGGCAACTTTACAGCAGCTGGAACCAACGGAAAGTGTACCATACGTGCTGGTTATGTGCCACACTCGCGAGTTGGCCTTCCAAATCAGTAAGGAGTATGAACGCTTTTCCAAGTATATACCCAGCATGAAGGTAGCCGTGTTCTTCGGTGGGCTTCCCATTCAAAAGGATGAAGAAGTGCTGAAGTCAACCAACCCGCATATCATCGTTGGAACACCGGGCCGTGTCCTTGCATTGATTCGTAACAAGAAGCTGAATTTGAAGCACCTCAAACATTTCATCCTGGATGAGTGCGATAAGATGTTAGAGCAATTAGATATGCGTCGAGATGTACAGGAAATTTTCCGTAATACACCGCACGGTAAACAAGTAATGATGTTCTCCGCTACGCTTAGCAAAGAGATTCGCCCCGTGTGCAAGAAATTTATGCGAGATCCAATGGAAGTTTATGTTGACGACGAAACCAAATTGACGCTTCATGGATTACAACAGCATTACGCTAAGTTGAAGGAGAACGAAAAGAATAAGAAGCTCTTCGAACTTTTGGATGTATTGGAGTTTAATCAGGTCGTTATCTTCGTAAAATCCGTGCAGCGCTGCATGGCGCTGGCTCAGCTGCTTACGGAGCAAAATTTCCCGGCTATCGGGATTCACCGTGGCATGGTGCAGGAAGAGCGCTTGTCCCGTTACCAGCAATTCAAGGATTTCCAGAAACGTATTCTGGTAGCTACCAACTTGTTTGGACGCGGAATGGATATTGAACGTGTCAACATTGTCTTCAATTATGATATGCCCGAGGATTCCGATACCTACCTGCATCGCGTGGCTCGTGCCGGACGATTTGGTACCAAGGGGCTGGCGATTACATTTGTTTCCGCTGAAACAGATGCGAAAATTTTGAACGAAGTACAGGATCGATTCGACGTTAATATTACCGAACTCCCGGATGAAATAGATCTCTCGTCGTACATTGAAGGACGATAAAATGCCACAACAATTCAATTTAAATTTAGACTAATTTAGTTTGTAACTGGAGTAAAAAACGCAAAATAAATTTACGTTAATTTGTGAATCCTGACAGTTTTTCTTATTTACAATGATGAGTCTGATCAAGACGAGGGAGCTTTGATTTGCGCTAGAGCTTCCGTTATAAGGATTTTAACTAGGATTTTTTTTTTTGTATGCCAGAAGGGCATTGGGTTAAAAGGCCACTGCGACAGTCTTAATGATCGTCTTAATGTCTTAATGATTTTAACTAGGATACTACGCTGTGTAGTAAAAGTCAGCTCGTACACCAAACTTCACAAGCAAAATTCTGACTCCATTAACACTTGGTTAGTTCAATTTTTTACATGATCTATTGTATGGATTTCTGATGTATCAATTTTGTCACTAACTTTGTCACTAACGTTTAAGCATATAACTTTACAAGCTTTGCCACGTTGCACAGTGGGGCGACTCCATACAAATGCTGGCCAAGCAAAAAAATCTCTTTAAATCAAGGATAAAATGTGGTTCTTAAGTAATTTTGGGGTACTGAGCCCGAATTTCAGGTTTATTTTGCATTAGAACATATATTTTTTGCGTTAGGGAGAATTTTCAAGTATTTTTTAAGTATAATGACGTATAAGAAATGAGGGTCATTTTGAAAACTATTGCAGATGGATTTTTATAGGATAAAACATTATATAAAACAATACAAAGCAAGTATGAGCTTTATTAATCAATACGAAATCCATATATTTAATATTAATATTAATTAAAATAATATTAATATTAAATAAAAATCAAAACTTTTCCCCTTATTAATTTTTTTATCTTCTTTATCTCCATCTTCTTTTTCTTCTTCTTCTGCAGAATCACTCGTTTCATGTTTCGTCTTCAATAGTAATATAACGTTCTAAGAAAGATTTTTCAAATGTCATTTTTCCGTTTCGAAGAAGCTATAAGCTTTATCCGGAGAAATAAGAAGACGAATAATTCTATCACGATTTGTATTTTCACACTCATTTTTGCATGTAAAATATTGTCTTGTATTTTTATCACTATTTTTAGCATAAGGCAATAACCTTATTTTCGTAAGGGTCAATACCGGTGTAGTGGCTAGCATTCACGCCTCTCGCACCGAGGACCGTGGTTCAATTCCCAACCCCGCAGAAGTCACGAATGACCCGAGTTGTAAGTGACTATCATTAAACAAAAAAACTTATTTTTGTGCTTCTTCTGTCATTCGTTCTATCAGCAATATAGTTGTCTAGATTCATGTATGACCGCGAATTCAAATTCTTTGCATTGCAGTGGACGTATTATATGAGGACTATACCCTGACATAAAGGTTTTTGGTATACAAACAATAAATTTCGAATTTTTCTGAAATAATGTGTTCAAGAAGTTGCTAGAAGAAAATTTCTCAACCTTTTAATTAATTTTATATCTATGCCCGGTTACATTTCTCTTACATTCAACGAAAAGGGTCATATGGAAGTAGGCTGTTTTTTTCGTTAGAGATTTCCACAGAGCATACAGATGCATACTAGCGCGACAGAAGGGGAGCTGATTGGGAGTGTGCCAACAGGAAGAGGGGATGAGTACCGTGAATATGAATGTATATTCCGCCATAACTCCGAAACGGCTGGACGGCTCTTTATCAAATTTGGCACACATGCTTCTGGACGCAAAAGAATCAGCGCAGGGAAGTTGACAAAAGGAAGATGGTCCCTAACAAGGAGAAGTATAAGTAAGTAAAAAGGATTACCTGTTCTTAACATTTAGACCGATCTAAGTTGCGCAAGTGACAGTGAGAAAACATGGGGGTTCCCTCGAGGAGGGATATATAGAAAAAACAACCTTTGCTTCAATTCCGTTATAGGTATTTTCATAGAGTAAGCCGATACATGGAGAGCTGACTGAGAAGGAACCGACAGGGGGGAACGTGAGTTATGAATGTATGTTTCGCGATAACTCCAGAACGTCTGGACGGATCTTCATCAAACGTCGAGTGTCAAACACACGTTTTTTGACATAAAAGAATCAGCACAAGGGAGTTGACGAAGACGGTCTCTCACAAGATGGAAAGAATGTTCAAATGGGTACAGGGGTGCATTTCTCTTGCATTTAGAACGACAGCAGCTGTACAAGTGGCTGGATTTCTGAAAGAGGAAATAGGGTGGCCATTAACAATGGGGAAGGTTCAAAAATGTTGAAAAGGCTTCGAGTCGATTTATAGAGTTTACCGAGAAGAAGACAAATTTACAAGTGGCTGGGGACAACAAAAGGGAACTGACAAAGGGAGTAGACATATTCAAAAGAAAAAAAAGAGTGGTACAACTGACTGAGAGACAAAGGGGACCCGATAAGATCGGGCAATTAGCTAGTAGCACTATAAAACTAACAGATATCATGTACGACTAGTAACCGCAATAAGATTAATTTTGCTCCGCCCTACTATAGTAAATTTATAAGAAATGTGGCGCAGCCAACTAGTTCTATCGTGGTAATAAATATAAGTAACCACAAGAAATTAGCTTTATTATCAGTTTTATTATGGTTTTATAGCTAGCTATAGGTATGTTTTGACTCGTATCATCTCGATAGTACGGGATATCATAATATAACCAGAGGTAATGATTAATACCACAATAAAACCCTTATAAAATTCGAATACAACCAAGCGACTTTAGAATTGTTACTTGATTAGATTCGAGTCAAGCATGACTCCAAAGTTCTTTATAGTTGAGAATCTCACGGAGAAGGGTGTAAGCATACAGATACATGTCAGTCACGTTTGCGACCGAAAAAGACTGAACGCTTGGATACATTTCTGGGATAAAGTTTCAAACAAACCTATGTGACATTGAGAGATTATCTTCGTGTTTCCTCTCTTCCGTTTTTTACGGCGATACTAATGCATTTTAACACATCAGCTCGGTTGCCGGAGTCACTAGTTGGCTAAATGTTTTGAAAATGTTCTTTTCCGCCCATTTATGTGGCCGTGAAAAGCGGAAGAGAGGAGACGCGAAGAGACTTTCTCATTGTCACATAGATCTATTTGAAAAATTACGAGATTTAGTGACATCCTGTTAATTCGGGACCATTCGTAAAAGGTTTCCAGATCCTGTTGCGGTAGGTTGGCGTAATCAGGGCTTCACTGTATACTACATTTTTAAGTCGTCAGCATGTGATCATTTCAAACATTGAACGAATCATGTTCACGTCATTCCGCATACGGCAGAAACAGAAACGGTCCCAAATGACTGCCTTGGGGAACGCCGGATGTAACTGCGAAGAGTGACAAGCGTATTCACTGAATCGAAAAAACGAGATCATTAGCAATTACGTAAAAAATGTGCAATTTTCAAAAGCAGGTATCTTTGAAGAAGCTTATTTGTAAAATATAGCGCATATTAGGGTGATACAAACATTTGTTTTTTTAAATGCGTCCAAAGAAAAAAAATTTCACCAGAGAACTTGTTGCCCGAGTAGGAGCGAAGAGCAAAATAATATAAAAACAATATCAAACTGTGTTATAATGGTATATTTTGTTTTTGAATAGATATGGAGATACATTGATAACACATTTTGTTATTGAGTAGATATTTAAAACAGTGGTTGTAAGATGAGTTTAATAACTGATTTTGTTATCATATCTTATTTTGGCCTTAGAAATGACATTCGATATATTTCATACAATTTTTTTTATTGATTAAAGAGATTTTAGATTAGAAATATTTTATAAAATGATTTTTTAATATCTCATATACTACTGCATTTGTTATTCAATACCTCAATAATACTAAAATATGCTATTCTAAACTCTGAATAGTCATGTTACTGCTTTGTTATTCAAATAACACAAGTGGTTATTCGTTTGGCCTTAAAGGAGTAAAATTTTGATATTATTTTTTGTTATTTCACCAACTATGTCAGCCAAAACAATACCAAATTTTGATGAGTTATTCGATTTCCAATAATACATTTTGATATTATTTTGCTCTTCGCTCCTGCTCGGGTGAACATACACTAAAATGAACGAGTTTGCAGAATATAGTAACTATCTATCAATTACCGGTTACGAAACATAGTAATTCGTTTAAAAAGAGCATTTAAAAAGCAATTCCGCTTAATAAATTTGCACTCCGTTGTTTTGGTACTTTCAAATATTCTACACAGTTATTCAGTAAATTAAAATACATATTTTCTCTAGAAACTATTTGTCCCTGTGATGCATATTTAATAAGTTATGAAATATTTATTAAAAAAATTCTCATATCATACTAATATAGTAATGTTCCGATTTTGTCTACCCCCGGTTTTACCAGCTTTTTATCCCGATTTTGTCAGCCTATAAATTTTGTTTAAATTTTGTGCTTTTAAACATGATTTATAAAACTTTTCAGCCTGCTTGAAACTATTCTGATTCTCTGGGGAGAGTTTTTGAATAAAATGATGCCTTCTTACGAGTAATCCGTGGTCAAAATTAGGGTATTTTTATAGTAAAAGTTCCATAGTTCCTAAACAAGCAAAGATAGAGATATACTATATTCAGCAATTTTGTGTATTTTTGCTATTTGTACAACTTTGTAAAACAGCAAAAAGTCATATAACAACTACAAAAACAGCTAGAACAGAAAAAGTGATTTTAACGATTTTTCATGTATGAGAAGTAGGAATTTTCTATGTTTGCTGCAGAGATGGAAGGTTACTGTCTACAGCAAGATTTCTTGTAATAATATGCTAAAAAACTTTGTTTAACACATCAATGTGTAATTTTGAAACTGAAGAACAATAAATTTTTTATTGCACTGTTAAGGGAATTAATCAAAATTTGAACTCCGCTAGGCCATAAAACTTTAGATTTTAAGAAACTCTTTCAAAGGTTCCATAAACCTAAAACAAAGTTTTCCCGCTCAAAACTAATGCGCACCAAAAAAGGTTCTGGACCAGTGTGCTGTGCTCGGTTCATTGAGCTTTCGGTTAGCCAATTGAGGGTTAAAATTTAATTTTTAGTAGAAGTCTTCGATATTGCAAGGTCTTAAGTCATAAAAAATTTTCGAAAAAAAAGTTTCCCTAGTTTGTCAATTTCCCCATTTTGTCAGCCCAAAATTCAACATGGGGCTGGCAAAATCGGAACATTACTGTAGTACAAAAAGATGCGCTATCTTTTATTAATAAACTTCTATAAAGACACCAACTTTAAAAAATAACGCGTTTTACCTTTGTTATACTATAACAAAGGTTTTTTACTCAAATGCTAATAATGATCGCGTTTTCTCGATTCGGCACCACTATGCAATGGGGTAGGAGCGAAACCAAGTTAGCAAATTGTCGTGAATGCCCAATTTGTGGTATTTGGAGATGGCTATCTCGCCGTTTATATTGTTATATTGTTATAAAAGCTGCAGAAAGATCGGTATATACGGTGTTAACTTGATAACCTTCTTGGATGATGAATGATGTAAAAGCGATTCAATTGGTTGTCATCCGGCGCTTTGGTATGAATCCATACCGCTCAGGAAAAATGCGGGTGTGCGACGTTAGGCATACATATACACTTTTTTGGGGAGTGAGAAAGTATCTGGTGCAAAAAATGATAAAACTGGATAAACTAGAAAATTTCAACAATTATTTAGCCAAACATATATTGGGGCTTTTAAATATAGCATAGTTATATACAAGTAAAAACAAAAAGAAACACACCCGGATGCGGTCAATTACACTAAACTTGCCGTTTCGATGTCCGGCAACAGATTGCCTGTTTCTATCGCACCGATCGAGTAAATAACAGTCGGATTTTCTCGGCAGTAGAAACAAAGAGCAACCACACAAAAAAGTTGTCGTCGTCGGGGCGAGTGTATGGTGCGTGCAGTGATAGAACTGGAAGAATCTAAAATAAAATTAGATATTAGATTACCTAATATCAGGGTGCAGCAGTATTTCAGTTAGTAAAACGTTCGGGTACTAACTGCAAAACCGTGGGTGCGAGCACCACCTGCCATTGAACAACCCAATATATTTTTGACCTGTAAATCAAAATTTTGTAGTTCATCCAGTTTAATCATTCGTCGCACCAGACACTTCCACGTCATTACCGCGTATAGAGTCATATGCAAGTGAAAACCAAAATCATATGGATAATACGCATATGGACAGTAGGCGTAATGGGCGATAGCCATAATGAAAAGTAGCCATAATGGACGATAGGCACATCGTGACATAGCGTTGTTTGACATATAAACATTTGGCATAACGACCTGTTAATTCCGTAAAAAAATACTCTATGACATTTCATAGATGATTCAGGGCGTCCCGCTGTCGTCTGAAGTGCCCCCACCCGCAGAAACCACATCTGTCTAAGTTTATTCGCTCTCCTAGATCTACAGACTTTTGTTAGTTTTATTGTTTGAGTTAGTCACCGTTCACGTTATAATTTGAGTTTCTTGATTTTTTCGGTGAAATATAGACCAATATTGTGTTTTCCGCGGACGTCAATTGGACAATTGGACGACAAGAAGAAAAAACGATAGCTTAGCTTAGTTAGATACATGACGAGGTAGAGAATATACGTGTTAATGTAAGTGGGTAACAGCCGAAGAAGATTGTTCAATGTCTGTATAAATTATCCAATAAATGTTATATGTTTTAGGCGTAGACAATGACCGAAGAATAGTAGGTCGAAACGTCAGCGGAAAACACAATATTGGTCAATATTTCACCGAAAAAATCGAGAAACTCAAATTATTTTGTTAGTTTTCCCTAGTCCTCGCAACGACTCACCAGGCTGGTACCACATGGTCGAATAACAAATAGCCGAAGTCCAAATGGTCGAATTTCAACAACTGTAACAAACGGCAGAATCTCTATTTGGCCAAGTCACAAAAGGCCAAAAACTAAATTAAAAAATAATAATAATATTTTCTGAGCCAAAGTTGCGTTGTATTTAGCCAAAATTTGATCTTAATGAACATATTCACAGACTAACATTAGTTAGGTCTCTAGCAACAAGTGAAGCACTTTATACCCATCCCACCCCAACCCAACCTAGGCGAGTCGCACGAGACAAACTCGGCTTATTCGAATTTCGGCCACCTTCGGACCAGATCACCAAGCCGAATGCGCTTTTCCCGCCTACAACAACAGCAGTCATCGATATCGTACACGGAGCGTCCGTTGACACGCTTTAGGAAATTTATTGAGCGCCTGCCGCCCGACTTTCGGTCGCTCGTTTGTCCGAAGTGAAAAAGAAAAGATATATCTATCGATGGAGCGGTGGAGATAGAAAGAAAACGCTGCCAGCACAAAAATCACGAGTCGCATGTGCCGCACATTATCGCAGCACTGATCGTACCAGGCCAGGCCAAGCCAGGCCAGGCGTCGGCGGACGCCACCACCACTGCTCTGTTTTCCGTCCGTTGTCTCGTCCGGTCCTGGTCCGGTCCAGCTGGACCGGTGGAAAAGAAAATCTGCCGCTGCGACGCCGATGGTCACTCTGCTAGCTAGAGTACGTGCCATTTTTATTGCAGTTTTCGTTTTGCGGCTTTTCACCTCTTTACCACGTTTCGGCAATCGGATGAGTTTTCACACAGGATTTTGTGGATTATTACCAACTGAACTAGCTGGCTGCTGGAATGCTGACGCAGGAGGCACGACGTTAGTCCTCCTGTCTCGTGCGCTGCAGCGAGCAGCTCGGACCCGGAGGAATAATGTTTCCTTTGTGGTGCTTTCGAGAGGAATTTACGAGTTGTTTCTATTTGATGGGTCTTAAATTATGTCAATGTTTTGAAAAGTTTTGCGTTTCGTGTATCTGTTTTAGAACTATCTAAATGATATTCCCATTCGATTATTTTTATTCTCTAATGAAAATTCATTCTTTACACTTAGATGAAACTGTGAATGAGAAGCATTAGAAGCGAAGTGTACAGAATTAAACGGAGCTTAAATTGTCTAATTTTGTATTCATAAAACATCGCCTGGGAAAGATTGATTGTCATAAAGAAGCGATTGGCGGAGCAATACTGATTACATAACAGACAGGATCGGCACCGGAGTGAATACGATTTGTTCATTGCGAAACCATAAAGTTGGTACGTTTTATTGCAGACGAATGGCTCAGAAATCTTGCAACGCATTACTTTCAGAAGCCATCAAATAGCAACTTCCTCCCGCCGCCTGCCGAAGCACGCGTACGTCTCAGCACACGTACCTAAGTGTGAACCTGAACCTGAGCGTTGTTGAGAAAAATCACAGCATCGCATCGTCCGACATATATCGTACGGCGGCATTCGGCGTTAGCAGGACCTGGGGGCGTCTAATGGGGAGCGGCAATAAATAAAATTGTTACAACACAGAGTAATATTGAATGGATTTTTTCCTTTGTCAACAACGGCAAACGTAAGCGTTGACAAGCTAAATTTCGGAATGATTCACTTTTGAAAGTGCGGGACGACGAAAATGTTATTTATAGCGGGAGTTTCCCGAACCCGGCCGGGCGGCGGTTGCGATGGGATGACTCTCCGTGGAACAGCATTCGAGATTGAATTCAATAAAATGGAATGAAATCATTTTGGGTTTGTAAAATATGGGGTTGTAAATTATTGATTAGCTGTGTTTAATTTTCCCAACAATTGTTATTATGCATGAATAAATGATGTCGCATTTGGTTGACAATTGTCATTACGAAAGTTGAAATTTGTTTAGTTTAATGTTTCATTATTCCATTCAAAATAAAATTCCATATAACCTACTACTGAGCAGGAAAACTACGCACATGATTTTTTTGTCCGGATAACCGAAATCGAATTGACCGATAAGCAAGCAGGATCAAAGTGAGATTCTTTCTTGGAATTCGGGCAATATTTTACGCATCATACCGACGCACCGTGGACATCAACCGGCAGCGGCAAATTCACTTTCCCTGACATTTGTCACGTACAGTGCCAAATTGAAACGTGATTTAGTCGGATAAATGTCCCCTGAAGACAATGTCATTCTGGTTCTACGTTCATCGACACGAACGGCACTGTTGTAGGATTATTTTTCGCTGATAAACAACAGAACGAACGCATGATTGTCACAGCAAACCTTTATTTCACACGATAAAAGACTCTGGAGCAGACACACGAACTGTTGCATTTGGAGATTTGATAAAACATTCTAGGAAAAAAAGTAAACTTTTGATAGCTTAAGATTAATATTGAGGTTATGAAACAATCGAACATAACATAAGTAGAAAGTTTTTGATTTAAATTGGATTTGATTTGATTCCTGCTTCCGTTTGAGTTCTTACTTATCTATGTAACAATAAACGGTAAAGGAACTCACGACGAAGAAATACATACTTATGTATTAATAAACGAAACGTGTAGAACTTGGTTGGTTGGTGAGTTTCCACTCACTTCGATTGTCATCTTTCATACCGGATCGTCCGTCGTCGTTCGTCCGCTTTTTCCTGTGCAACTTGCATCGCGCTGATGGCCATCGGCCATCAGCCAACAGCAAGAAACAAAGCAAAAAAGAACATCCTGCATGCACTGACTGGCTACGTGAGTTGAAAGTGCAATTTCGTCCATCCACAGCAGAGCGGTCAGTGTGCAATCCGGGTTGTTAACCGGATTGAAATTATTGGAGTTAAGAAACTTCCGTCAGATAGCGTCATTTCGTTCGAAATTCAATCAAGTCTATGTTACGTAGACGGTGCAATGTTTTGTCGCGTTAAAGCAGATTCCAATCCAGCTGGAGGAGAAAAGTTTCCTTGCAGAAATCTCGGGTAAAGTTAACAGAGCTTGCCGCGCATGTTGGGAGACGAAATTAGCATCATTATTAGCATAAACGGTTGGGTAAACAAATTCACAGTTGGTACCAACAGCACGCCACCCCCGTTAGGGAAAGAAATAACCCCTGTTCGTTAGCAACAACATGGAACTTGCAATCTAGTTACATGTTTTTCAACAGAGTTGAGATAGCTCCCGAGGATTTCTATCATCTAGGCGACTGAGGATGAAAAAGGGATGATAGTGCAATATTTATTCGTGAAAATTGCAGAAAACTCTGTTTCTGACATGGGCGTTGGAAGATGTTAGTAAGAAATAACTATCGAAAAGTTTTTCGGGGACACAAATTGCAAACAAAATTCTGTAAACTGTTTTCTTAACCATGAAAACTTTTTATTTTTTCATGTAAACGGTGATTCTCTTTGATTAGTCTTCACGGTATAAAGAGCACGAATTACTACTTACTTACACGACACTTTAGTGACGACGGTCTGTTATCGGACTTACGCTGAACGAATTATGGTTCTCCAGTTCTATTAGTCTTGGGCTGTCGTTCGTCAACTCCTTCGAACACCAACTGAACGAGTACCAACCTAGACAGCGCGGTCGTAGGACATTCTGGCCAAGTGTCTAGCCAGTCCAGTCCAGTCCAGCCACGTATCATTCGCAAAGAAGCGCACCTAATAACTATGTATGATTTCCTGATCATAGTCCTGTTCCTTTCTACTATTGCTCTTCGTATTGTACTTTCCCAAACTGGTTAGAGTATATACCTTCTTGTTTCAGCCTATCCAACGTCACGAAAGTCTCTAAGTCATTACCTATTTTTCTGGCGCATGATTTTGACCCAACATCGAACCAATCACCTTAACTGGTTTCGTCAGCGAACCATGTGTTAGCATTATTTGCCCCGGCTCATTTCGTTTAACAAAATCGTGCGCCGTCTTAAAGTCAACAAACGGATAATGAGTCTGAAAGTTCGACCGGAACTTGTCTTGTAAACTTAAACAGCGATTTCCGTTTAGTAATCACAGACAAACGACTCTACTAACCAATGTTGCAAATCGAGCGTTAAGCCAATGATGCCTACTTTCATGCGAGAGAGTATGAGAACAACAGCATTCAACGCTTACGCAAGCGTAAAACAAACAGCCCCAGTTACTGTGTGCAGATATTCTGCTACCTACATACTTGCGAAAGCACAACCGCATATCGTCTTTCTGTTAAGCTTACTCGCGAGTCAACTAACTCCTGAGCAATCAGCTGCCCGTGAGGCCTAGTGGTACAATGGGATAGATTTTGCATTACTTTTTCTTTTCTTCTGAATCTTCGCGCTCTATTCTACTCACGGGCGAGAGTGCGAGCCATCGCGAGTAATCGGTATCATAACTTTATTCTTTAAAAGCCGATATGAAATTTTCTTATATAGTTCTTCTGAAAAAACCAACGAACGAGGGTGTACTACTCTAATCAGTAGTGAATTAAAGAGGTAAAATTTACGTTAGTGCTGCCATGCTGTCAATTCGCACTTGCATTTTTCACTTGCACTCTGGTATGATATTCTTCACTTACAGGCTTTTGCTCTCTGACCGTAGGATATTTATACTAATAATAATGCTGATATTCTAGTCTATTCTGATCTAGTTGGAGAACGGGAGAAAAGTGAAATGTTTTCGTGCCTATTTCTTCGCACTTCGCACTAGAATTTCACTATTGTCAAGCGAATGCGGTTGATCTTTCTACCCTAGGAACTGAAATCCTGCTTTATCTAAGCGATAATTTAAAACTGTTCATATGTTAGCCTGCAGAAAACATTACAAAAAAACGAATAACAACGAAAGTGCGATGAAAAAATGAAGAAAAAGTGATTAAAGGGTAGTGACGTAGTGGTAAGTGAAAAGTTGACTTGACGTAAATACGGCGAAAGACGATGATAATACGTTGGAATTAACATAAAAAGGTGACGAAAAGGTATTAAAACAGTCACAAAAAACAACAGAAAAAACTTCAAAAAGATGTTTAAAAAGTGTCAAAAAGGTGACGAAAACATGACGAATACACTACAGCAGGATGACGTAAAGGATGTACAGTAAAAAGACTTTTTGTATTGACAATAAGGCCATTACAAATATTCAAAAAAGTTTTTGTCCTTCCGGTGTTGGCCAACTGAAAAAAAAGCAAAGCCATGGGTTTATACCGTCTTTAGACATTACCCTTCTTTATCGACAGACTTCGCATCCGGCTGTTAGAGTACAGGAAAATTACGTGGCTAGTGCAACGATCCTATTGACTCTAACTAGCAAGCATCGCCTAGCCGAGATTCGAACATACGACGACTAGCTTGTTAGACCAGCATCCTACCTTGAAGCTAATTGGGCGGGTTGGCCAACTGAAGGGGGGGCGAAAAAAACTAAGAGATTTTTTTATTCGACCTAAAAAAATGCGTTTTGAGCATTTTTACTTTAAATTTTAATGTGAAAAACAAATTTACTGTTGCTTTTCAAATAGACGTTATTATTTTCCTTGCAAAAACCTACGAAAAGAAAGACAAAAATGAAAGAATTTTTTTTGCCGATTTATAAAAATCTCATTATTTGAATTTCCATTTCTGTTTCGTATTAGAAGCGTTAACTCCACTCGTACACTCCTTTTTCGAGTTTTTAGGCTGTAGAGCCCACAGGCAATAGATTTTATGAAAAAAAATTTGAAACGAAAATACACTAACAAAGACGACAAAAAATCACCGGAAAACGACAAAAAAGCCAAAACAGGCGTCAAAAACCGACTATGATGATGAAACTGCTGTGAAATTATGACGAAAAAGTAATGAAAAGATGGCGAAAATACAATGAAAAGAAACAGCAACAAGAACAAAAAATGACAGAAAGTCGTTTCAAAATGTCAAAAAGGCGACGAAACTTGCTAAAAAACGACGAAATACGTCGAATATACAGCTGAAAAACAACACATAGGCAGTAAAAAGACAACTGACAATGAACAAGAAGACGAAAAAATGGCAAAATGTGACGCCTTTTCGCCTCAATTAAAAAACGGTGAAACGACGACAGAAGACGATTAGAAAACGACTAAATGACGGCGAAAAGACGCCAAAACAGCAACACAAACGGCCAAACGACAACAAAAAACAAAAAAAAAATGCAGATGATGAAAATACGACGAAAGACTAACAAAATTAAGACAAAGAAACGATAATAAAACGATGGTAACGAAGAAAAGACAACAAAGAGCTGACAAAAAGCCGACGAAAAAACAACAAGACAGCAAATGGGCGATAAAAAACCGATAAAAAGACGTCAGATACGAAGAAAACACAACAAATATGTGAAAAAAGTCGACCTTTTTGTCGTCGAAAAGACAATGATGAGATAATAAAAAGGTGCCAAAACAGCAACAAAAACCGACAAAGAAAAAACACGACAAAAAGATGTTTAAAAGTGTCAAAACCGACGGAAATAACATAACAGTAGGGTGAAGAGGATGAAAAGATGCTGAAAATGGCAAAATGCCTTCAAAATCCAATAAAAACAGAGGTCAATAAATGACGAACAACTGATAACAATATAATGTAAAGATAGTGACCAATGTAAAGAACAGACCATGAAAAGATGACAAAAGTATGACAGAGAGGTCACAAAAATGGCAAAAACGCGAAGGACGAAAAGACGGTAAATGGACGACAACAGTAAAAGATAAGTACATCAAATGTATGAACCTGTTCGAAGCTTCTTAGGAAAAGTTAAATAACTCAGTTCTGACACGAATATTTTAAGCCAAATTTTGCATGGTTATAGCCATAGGTATATAGTACGAATCTAGCATAAAGCCATCGTTGTTTTCCATGTTTCGAACTAAATTTTATAAATAAGTACATCAAGTATATGTACGGGTTCGAAGTTTCTTAGAAAAAGTTAAATAACTCAGCTCGAAGAGACGGCGTAAAGACAGCGAAAAGATGACGAAAAAGTGATAAAGTAGGCGAAAACCCCAGGAAAATAAAAGATACGACAAGAATAAATCCGACAAAAAGACACCAAAAACCGCAAAAGAAGTGACAAAAAATGTCAAGAGAGATAGTAAAACACGATGACAAGATTAAAAATAGATGCAGGTTATGCGATGGAGAGATGATTCAATGACATCGGCAAAAATGCCAAAACAGACTACAAATGAAGACAAAGAGACAAGAGCAACTAAAAACACTACAAATGACAATAAAAATAATAAATCGCTGAGAAGAAACAAGAAAACGATGTAAAGAAGCCAGAGAGACAGATGTTGGAAAGAACGAACCACTGAAACACCACCGAACCGAAAAATCGCTCGGAGAAAAATGAAAGAGGTAAGGCGAAAAACATATAGGGTATGCTGCTGCTTCGCCGTAATTGCCTATTCCCGTCCTATCCAACACAAATTATTAAAAATATCAGCCTTTTTTAGACACACAATGCAAAATTAGTTTTTCCCTATTATTTTAGTTTGTTGACTATCTGTTGACTACTATATGCGATCAATCAAAGTGAGCTAAGATCTATTTAAATGTTTTTTCTATTAAAGCATTTCTACCAGCCAAATTTCCGACGAAGAAGAAAATGTCTACTAATCGTTTCAATTTCCGTCATTCATAAAATAAAAATGACTCACGTAACGCATTGTCGTTATTCTGCAGCCGAGAAAACTTGCATGACCAGCAGACATTTTTGCAGAAAAATATTTGTCATGCCGTCCTACACAAATACATGCGCGCTAATTTCACAAACATTGTTGTGATCTTTAGTTCGGATGATGAAAAATTTTGATAGATGGATTTTAAAACGGTACGACGAATTTAGGAAATAAAGTCAGTTGCGTAATTTCAATAAAATCTTTGGAATCGCTTTTTAGTGAATTCATAGTGCACGGATCGGAAGGTAAGTGTGTTTGAATCAAACCAGCACTAGAACTTTTGGCGAATGCATTAAATCCATCCAAGAAATGATGAAAATTAGAGTGACCTTACTTACTACGACGGGAATTAGAATTAAACCCTAGATGAAAGGCGAATGATGGAAAATCAATAACGAAAGTCGAAAGTAAGCGCCCTTAATTAATTTACGTGCGTCCTGATGGAGACCTGATGGATGCGGCAGATCGTTTCTGAGACGGTAAGGAAGAAGGAGGTGAACAAATTCGCCAAAAATTCTTTTGATATGGCAGGCACTCTATGGGTGTGGCTAATGAGCCAGTTGTAGATGACGACGGGTAGCGTCGACAAAGACGAGTGCTTTCAGATGAACCTGCTACACTTCCTGTGGATTTGGCATCCTGGAAATACGCGCGGCCGGTGTTAAACTGCAAATATAGCAATGTTGTTTTCGTACCAAATGATGACAACCCACCGAATTCGCCGGAACTTCGTCCGATTGACAAGTTTTTGGCCATCATTAAAGCCATACTGTGTGAAACACATAAGGTGTTGGAGAACAAGCTGGTTTTGAAGAAATAGTGGGTAAAAGTATCAAAAGAACTCGGTTTCACCATTGCCCAAAACCTTATGAATGGTATTAAAAGCAGGGTGTGGGCACTGGGCACTCGGTTATGGAAAGGAGATCCAATAAAGCAATGAAGTAGAAAACTAATCATAATGTTGTTGTTAATTTCGATTCGGCTTTAAATGAATTTACGAAGACTATTTCTGTATGTCTAACTTTTCTAGAGGACAGTATTTTTCTAGCAGATGAACTGCGAGCCCAAATGGATATCTTGCGGGAGTTGATTACCGAAGAAAAATAGACGCTTTGGGAAAAATCACACACCATACCTTTTCTCTATTTGTTTATAGTCACTTTAACACAGGCGTGAGCGGCATGAATACCGGGATTGAACCTACCATAGTATATTTTTTATCTCAATGAAATAAAAAATGCATAAACATGGAAATTGCATGTCGTTATGTTTATTTTCATTCAAAGTGGAGGAGCGTTTGGTGAGAAAGAACGGTAGACTAGATGAACCTTCGAAAATTTCGATGAGAAATTTATTGGGTAGTTCAATTGGTAAGTGGGACTCCAACCCACATTTTCTCGGATCGGCGCCCGAGTGCTTTAGCAATTAAACTATTACCACCCTACCCCCTACATCAGATAGTCTCACATCTAATTTCGTCCCTCCAGTCTAACCATTCCCGTATACGCACACATAGAAATGTCCTTAACTTGGCACACTTATGACGGTTACAAATCGTAGCCAAAATATGCATAAATATCTGTGAAAGTCGAAATAATAGAAATTTAAAGGAATTTCTCTAATTTTTTTCGCTTACATATTGATATTCATATTTGAATCTTGTTTTTCTTTCACATTTTTTAAAATAGATTAATCAAGCAGGAAATAATTTAACTTATTTCCTCCCAATGAGCGTTGCTCCATTCTTCCAGGAAAGAAATCGAACTGCTCAAAGTTCAGATGTAACATAGAACAAAACTAAAGAAGGTTTTGTTACCTTCCAGCCAGCACAAACTTGTCATTTTGCCCTCGAAACCGACCTCAACCCAGACTCTACCTATAAATTCAACAAATCGTGACCATCGACAATGATTCTTGATCCGAGAAAAGACGTAACCAAACATTTTTCGCTACATTAAATCTTCCACGCGTCGATTTATGAGTGAATTCACGACAGAAAGAATATGAGAATTCAGCACATGCTGCCCGACCTTAACTAAAATGAATTAAAAATACTTTAGCAAACTTAGTTCAGAGAAAGCAGCACCGAATTCATTCACTTTGTATAGCCAAACAAAGCTAATTGGTACGTCGTGACTAACAAGCTCAATCCACTGCAAAATTTTACAATAAAAACATGCCTCCTGTCACATCACAACATAGATATGCAATTGCGGCCCTTTTGCTACACCCTGCTTGTTGTTGTTGTTTGAATGTTACCACCCTCAAGCAGAATGATCCAGTGCTGGCTGTCAAACACTGCAGTGTTGGTGCTTTCGGGCACGTGTGCCGCTGCTGGTTTCCACTGGAAGAAAAACTAATTCCTGTGTGACCTTGGCAATAAATTGATTTAGGTACTTTGCTACGGCACGATAAATCTCGACAAATATGGGCATACAACGAACATCGACCGAGTAGGAGTGGAAATGCAATAAATAATAGTGGATTGTGGAGAGCGGTCAGATGTAAATGTACCACAGCCACAGCCACAGGCCGACGACGATGCGGTTCTCAAAGAGTAAAACTAAATACACTCAGCAACACTTTAGCGGTCATTGGGGTATGAATTAATAGCTTCGACAGTAACCACACTATCGACAAAAAAGGTAAAACACAGCTATTTCTTCAAAAGAATGATATAGCTTTAGCTACAGAATACATTTCAACCACCGACGATGACGGTTTAGCCTAGCCCGTGCTTCAGCAGTAATAGATTGCTGTATGATCTGAAATACTGTAAGCTAGCTACTAATACGGTGACGTTATAGTCAGCCTATCCAAGGAAAATCGATAATCACCTCTGCCTGTCGTGCGACGGGACCACTTATGGTGGGAAGTGTAGCAGTTTTTTCCCCATAAGTTGTTATGCTGGCGTGCCTAATCAATTCCCCACGGATTAGCATCGCTACTGCAGGAAGGAACTCGTAGCTGTCAGGCCAGGCTCTAGAAACCAAGGCTACGCGATACCCAGGAAACATGAGCCGCCAGATCTAGGGATGCTACAGTCACTCTAATCGATAGACGTATTCTATAGATAATGGATAGTAGTTGGGATATGTTTGCAGTGGGTAATTAAAGTGCTGTGCCATCGATTCTGACGTTACTCCGCCACAGCAGATAGAAACATCTACCATATGCAAATGGATGCAAAAATAGATTTGATTAGTTGCATCCCGAACAGGCTGTGAAGTTCAATTAATCTTGGCGTGCAGCGGTAATGAATGTAGAAAAAATATGCAACATGTACGTTCAGAGTCATCAAACACTCCATGATTTATTTCTCGTGTTTAGGTTTCAGTTTGAACCTGAATATTTCTAGCTAGTTTTCATAAATCTGCGAAAACAGACGCTTATCTTCCCGCGCGCAATCCGACTAACTATGTATTTCGCAGCATATCGGTTTTTCCGAGCGTTAAATTTTCATCGCCAAAGCCGCACCACGAAATGAGATATCGAACGCAAATGTTTATGTTTCGATTTCAATTACAAGCGAGCAAATACCCAATCGCCATCCTATCCAACTGCGCGTGCGGACTGACTGTGCGGTGCAGTATGAAGTGCGGTGCCGAGCGAGCTAAAATATTTAACCACCTTGTCGGATTATTTGCCGGATCCCGTGGGAAATTCATCAACATTTTCATTCCCATCAACTGACAGGCCGTCGGAACCGACCGACCGACCGACCGATCGAACGACCGCCCGTTCGTCCGTCTAATCGAAGGAAGTGGGAATTCCAATCGTACTCGCTGTTCTATTTCCAAATACGAAATGCGAACGGAATCAATTTAGCGCCCCATCAGAGCTGGCCTACCTCACCCACTCACTCGCTAATCCCACGCCTGCCAAGGATGCTAGACCAAAGGGACGTGGTAAAATTTAATAGAGATTTGAAAACCGTTTATTAATTAAGTGTTCTTGTTTTGTAGGTCGAGAGCTGCTCGTGCTGCGCGCCATTATGCTAAGGCATTATGATTTCCCTCTTGCTTGGCGCTCGGCGCCAGAGCTAGCCGTGCAATGGCCGCCTGTGGCAACAGCTAGGACTGGGGTAGGACGTTATGGGAATACAGTACTAAATCAAATGCAATGTGCCGGTCGCCCTGACACCGGAGGTGTTACCTTCTTAGGCGATGAACTCGAATTCCTTCGCAGTGAAATATTTGCCTTCAGGAGTCGGTACCAAGTGCCACCTGGAGTGCTGCTGCTGCTGCTGGAGATTATATCAATTGAGCTGGTGTTGGACGGCCGTACCTACGGTACAAGGCAGCAACTTATCAACGTTCATTTCAACGACAGGTTGAGTCAAAGCTGTTGTACTGAAGGAAAATAGTGCTCTTTGTTCTACAGCAATAAGACATTAAAAATGGTATTTGAAATTCAAGTGTGTTGTTCAAATTATGTTCAGTTGAAGATTTTATTTCAATGGAGTTTTTTAGATATTCTACGTATTAGGTAGCAAAAACTCATGAGTAGGAGTGGAAATAGAATCAACTCACTCATAAGATTAATAATATTTTTAAGATTAGCCTTCTTTCGCATTTTCCGAATGTGTTTTTACCATTTCAGTTTGTTCCAAGCCTTTCTCGATAGTTTGACTTGATAAAACTGGACCGTTTTTATCTACTTCAGAACTGACGAAAAACACCGTGACAGTTTACCTGAAAGAAAGAAAATGAATATGGATTAGAAGATGGATCACAGTAAAATCAAATCAAATAAATTAATTATGTGATTGAAGTTACAGTAACTGGAATAAAGCAGCTGGATAGCGTTGGTGAATTTAAAAGTAACTCCCTCTGCCCCGCAAATTTACGAATAAAATTCACTTCCAAATTTCCACACTTCTTGAGGATAATAGCTATCATGTGCGGAAGGGCTACACACCGAAACCTGACGACCTGTAGGGACGAGGGAGGGAATCTAATCACAAACGAGCGCGAGGTGGTCGACAGATGGAAGCAGTTCTTCGATGAACACCTGAATGGCGAAGTCGCAGAAGGAGGCGGAACAGAAATTAACCTAGGAGCGCCCATGGAAGATAGTAATGTCCTAGAACCTGATCTCCAAGAAGTCAAACGAGAAATCGGGATGATGAAGTCCAATAAAACCTCTGGGAAGGACCGCCTACCGGCAGAGCTTTATAGACATGGCGGAGAAACGCTAGTAAAAGCTCTACACAGGGTTATCTCGCGGATTTGGGAGGAGGAAAAGCTACTGGAGGAATGGATGGAAAGAGTGGTTTGTCCCATTTACAAACGCCGCCTAAAAGGTACTCTCCCAGATCCTGTTACGCCGGTTGTCACCGATAGCACGAGGTTTCGTAGGGAATTATCAGGCGGGTTTCATGGGACTCGCGCAACTACGGACCAATTTACTATCCGACAGATCTTGCAGAAATGTCGGGAGTACAACGTGCCCACGCATGACATCTTTATTGATTTCAAAGCAGTATATGATACAGTCGATCGAGACAAGCTATGGCAGCTAATGCACGAACACGGTTTTCCGGACGAACTGACGCGACTGATCAGAGCTACATTGGATCGAGTGATGTGTTTCGTACGCATCTCTGGGACACTCTCGAGTCCCTTCGAGACGCGGCGAGGGTTGAGACAAGGTGACGGTTTATCCTGCATGCTGTTCAACATCGCTCTTGAGGGGGTGATCCGACGAGCGGGTATCGAAACGAGAGGCACGATTTTTACCAAGGGTAGCCAACTTCTAGGCTTTGCAGATGACTTCGATATCATAGCCAGGAACTTTGCGACGGCGGAGGCAATCTACGCCAGACTGAAAGCGGAGTCTAGGAGAATTGTCAGGAAGGATCAGGAAGCGTACGTCGCCGCACAAAGCTAACAATGCACAAAACTCTTATTAGACCGGTAGTTCTTTATGATCTTGAAGCCGTCACGCTGCTCACGGAGGACATACCTTGCCGTGTTCGAGCGGAAAGTGCTGCGGACGATATTTGGCGGAGTACAAACTGAAAGCGGAGAGTGGCGGAGGCGTATGAATCACGAACTACAGGCACTGCTTGGGGACACTCCCGTCGTACATCTAGCGAAAGTTAGCAGGCTACGGTGGGCCGGACACGTCGTAAGGATACCGGACGACAGTGCGACGAAAATAGTCCTCTTCAACAACCCCACCGGCACCAGGAACAGGGGGCCCAACGTGCACGATGGCTCGACAAGGTCGAAAGTGATTTGCGACTTCTGAGACGACTAGGAAATTGGCGACGAGTGGCCCAAGACCGAGTTGAATGGAGACGAGTGCTTGAAACAGCACGAGCTACCCTGGCTTTATGCTGCTGATGAAGAAGCTATCAAGTGCTCTTCAATTTAGTTAAAAGTATGCTTTTCTAAATAGTTCTATGAAAAAAAAATTCTCTCTTCTTTACTCACCGTCCGTTATTCGGATTTGGATTGATTTTTCTCGGTGAAATCATTAAATTAAAACTTATCGTTAACGTTTCAGCCTACTCTATTCAGCCATCATCAGAAAAAAAACACGTTACAAACATTCAAATTCAAACTAAACCATTTGTTACCGTTGTCGATTTACTGTTTCAGCGTCTGCGTAGTGAACTACGACAGACCAAGAAAAACTTTGTCGTTTTGGTTATAACGTAAATTAGTTACAGCCATAAATGTAAAGGTGTCATTGTCTCACTGTTCCCCAATTAGCGCTAACGAGTAGTGCATATTGAAACACATTTTAATTGAATTTAAACCTTGTTTTCTTTCGGTTTCTAGAGGTCGTACTTTGTATTGTGTTTATAATTATCTTGCTTTATAGCAATCGACCCGATCACACTTTTTAGAGATGAGATAAACCACACCTACCATCCACTCCGGCAATTTCGCCTACCCCCAAACCCTTTCTTTATCATTTTTGTAGAGTTCTGCCGGGAGTCGGTCCTTTTCAGCGGCTCTATTATACTTCTACTGACCGTTTTCTCATTGCATCCCTTCGAGTATGCTGTAATCGTTTGTAGGCCCTAGGAGTAATTTCCGTTCCGCCTCCTTCTGATATATTTCCATTGAGATGTCCGTCGAAGAACTATTTCCACCTATCGATCACCTTGCGCTCTCCTCGGCCCTACATATATCAACAATTGGTGTGTATCCTTTAGAAGATTGGTCGGAATAGTTGTTCTAGCTCTTCACGATCCCTGTTCTCTTTTGGGGCGTTTTCCTCCTCAGGATCACGGTCAACTCTTTCCGCACTCGTCGATACTTAGCCAAATTCTCCCTTATAGCAATACTATTTTTTGCTTATATTTTTTCCTCTTCATCAATTGCTGGCAGTCCCATTCAAATCAGTCAATTAGTACATTCGAGGCTTCTTCACTTAGCACTACGGTTGCGGCTTCATTGACACCCGAGCGTATCCTGGTCCATCTGTCATCGAGGGTCAAAAACCCTTGCACCACAGGCGAAGGTAGAGCTTCATCTAGTACACGCGCGTAGTTGTCGATAACTCGCGGGTTGTCTAATTACAAAATGTTTAACAGAGGAGGTCGGATTTGTCGCAATGTATATACCGTCGATAGTTTTGAATGCACATGTACTACTAGGTTATGGTAATGGTCCGACTCGATATCTGTACCCGGTAGGGAGCGTACTTTGAGGATGTTCGAGGAAAACCGGCCATCAACTAGAATATGGTCGATTTAGTTCACGGTTCGTTGGTCAGGTGAGCTTCAGGCGGCTTTGTGGATATCTTTGCGGGGAAAGAAAGTGCCTTATGAACACCAGGCCTCGGAAAGCTTCAAAGTTTGATGCAACACTCACTGTTAGCGTCCGTGTGGGTGTGCAGGTTATGAGGCTCGATCACCGGTCTATACATTGCTTGTCCCGTGGCGAACGGCTATCTTGTCTATCTGCCGCCGCGGATCCTTCACACCTTCTCGCAGTTCCAACAGGTCTCATATAGTGCCACCCACGATGCCGAACCCGAAGGTTTGAAGTTCTAGCTGTTCCAGCAGCACCCTGTCACCATCCACAAAATTCAGTGACCTGCAGTTCCAGGTTCCAAGCATCCATTCCACATCCTTACTTTGTCGGCTTTGTCCATGTCGAATGTTCCGAGTCGAATTTGCTTGATTATCTTATTTTCTCTTATTAATTGCAGCAAATAATTTTAAGTCTACATTCATTTTCGAATCGGAAATAGGCAAAAAAATTGCTGGTAACTTAACTTGTTAGAAAGCGATTGTCAACGTAAACAAAATGGCATTTATTGCATCCGAAGTACAGTTTAATTGTTCTGTTAGCATGACTGAGATGGATTTTTAAAACAACGATAACTTTTAAGGATACAACCAGATACAGATAATTGATACTTGCTTTTATAGGTTTATTGTTGTACGTTTAAGTAGGGGTTGTTTGATTTGCCACCATTTGCCACCTTGGGAAATATTTAAGCTCAAAAAAGTACTATTTTTTACCAAAACCCCGATTTAATCCACCTATTGGTGAAAGGAACCTTTGTTATACCATCTCATTTGTCATTTGTCAACTTTTTGATAACACTATGATAGTTATCATCAATACATATGCATGTCTAAGTAATATACTAATAAATTTGTACAAGCAAAAGCAATCAAAAAATGTCTTCGTTTTATTTTTATAATTTGTTACTTTGAGTTAATAGCGGGGTGACATTCTGGGGTTTTGTTTAAGTGAGCAACTGTCCGTTTTGCTGGATGTATTCGGAACGTTCCTAGAATGTGTCCAGTTGTGGTCAATGTAACCCTGGACACTTTATATGTCGACAAATGAGCTACTTTTGCAATTTTGAGTACTTAAAGATGTCATATGTTGTACTTTAGCTCAATTCAGAAACTGATCCCCGATCCGGAACATTCCCGGACGTGTTGTTCCGGACATATCTTTGGAACCGTACATCCGATCCAAATTCTGTTCAATAGAATACTTCTAGGCCACAAAACTCCGCGTTTTTAGTTATTCAGACAAATCGGTCCAGGCATTTTCTAAAAGCAGATGTTTATTGTTATATTTTCACAACTGAGACTGTTATGCGTTTATTTGTAACTTGTAACTGACATAGTTTCATATTTTTTTCAAAATTTTGGGAACAAACATAACATTACTGTTTGAAATATTGAAAGCATGAACAATTTAAAGATGATTCCCAGGCTTATCTCAAAAGCGGTGAAAATCACATGGGACTGTTATGCATTTATAGGCAGTAATGGTAGTTATCATCAACACATATGCATGCATATGTGATATACTGACATATTTGTAGAATACTTGAAAGCAATAAAAAAATCGTAAGCAAAGTGCTTGGGCAGAATTGATATTTAAGGGAGACCCTCATTGGAAAGTCGAAAAACTTGTTTGTTTTGCATTTTAAGAAGGCTTTTATCTTTAGAAATGTTGAGCCCACAGTATTTTTCGGTACGTGGTCTCGTTGAGAATTTACAGTAAAACTGTTGGATCACTTGAAGGGAAGTGCAGTGCTGTACAATAGTTTAAACGCGCTCTTCTCGAAATCATAAGTTTTCAGCGACTGTGCGTGTATCGCAGTATCTAGAGGAATTTGGGTGAATTTTTTTTGACGTGTAAAAATTACTTATCTAAATTGTGACGTAACTGCTTTTCGATATCTCAACTTTTTAATTTTCGCTGCATTTTCGCTAGAGCACATGATCGCGTTTTTTTCTATTTGGTTCATATCAGTAAAGTTTGCTTAAATAATTTCATCAATGTTTTTCAAATAACTTTTGACCGGTAAAGCCAATTCTAATAAGATTTAACAGATATGTTCACAGCGTTAAGGCCCCCTGTTTGATACTAAAATAATTGAAATCTGGTTAATTATCTGGTTAAAATCGTTATGAATAATTGTAACTTTTATTATGCTGTACACGACTGCTCATAACTTTCAAATTAAACATCCAATCAAAAAACAAATCAATAGTGATCTATGAGGCTATATTACCTACCAAATGAGACTAATAGCGCATAAATCGGTTTGGTCATCTCTGAGAAACGTTCGACCAATTGACACCTTGAAAAAGCACATTTTTAAGCATAACTTTTGAACCACTTGATTATTTGCGATAAAACTCTCCCAAAAAATTTGCAGTAGCAAGAGCCTTCATTTGATACTAAAATTGTTGAAATCGGTTGAGCGGTTCCGCAGAAAATCATGTCACGTAATTTTTACATTTTTGCTTATAACTTTTAAACAAAATGTCGGACCGCAAAACCATTCAATAGTGATCTACAAGGTGATAACACCTTTCAAGTAAGCGTAATAGCAAACGAATCGGTTCAGCCATCTCCGAGAAACAGACGACTAAAGTCAAGCGTCACACACACACACACACACACACACACACACACACACACACACACACACACACACACACACACACACACACACACACACACACACACACACACACACACACACACACACACACACACACACACACACACACACACACACACACACACACACACACACACACACACACACACACACACACACACACACACACACACACACACACACACACACACACACACACATTGCTCAATTCGTCGAACCTTATCGATTGGTATATGTGACTCAGCCCTCCGGGCCTCGGATCAACTTCGTGTTTTTCGACCAATTTTTAAACCTTTGTTATAGTATAACAAAGGTAAAACAGGTTTCAGTGGTTCAAGGTACCCAACAAGGAAAAAAGGCATACCAAGTGCCAACCAAAGTATCAATCTCTCGTTGAAGATGAACTGCATCGACCTTGGAGTGAATCTTCAGATCATCGGCGTAGGATAAACGAGGGCCTTTCAAAACGTGGTTAAAGTTACTGAAGTACAGCAGGAACATTAACGGTCCCAAATGACTGCCTTGTGGGATTCCAGACGAGGCCGAAACGCGTTAGATTGAAAACCATCAACCGTCACAATCAGTTTACGACCTGCAAAATAGGAAATAAACCAACGCATCACACTCCCAACGATACCGAGTTTTTTTCCAATTTGACAATTGCCATAGCATGATTCATTTTGTCATATTTTAACAGTACAAGCAGTGTCAAGCTATTCCTCACAAGTAACATTCAGTCTCAGAGATCGATTAAAATGTGCCAATTTTTAATTTGCAATAAATTTGCTTACACAATCGCGACTCAAATGTGATGAATTCACAATGTAAATGCTATTAAAATATTCGTATATACGCCATTCATTCTTAAACTAGACGCAGAAATTTTGACACCCGTATGAAAAACTCAAACATCGCTCGACTGATGAGTAAGATTGACAATGTAGTCTCCGGCGCGTGATAGACATGAATCAGACTGTCAGAACCAACACGTCTTCATTACAACATATTTATTGCAACCCCAGCCTAGGAGCAGCATACTGCGCACGTCACTTCTGCTGTTGGGGATAATAAATCTCCAATATAATTCACATTTAATTGGCACTCGGCAGCAGACATTGCAGATCTTTCACTCTCTCTCTCTCTCTCTCTCTCTCTCTCTCTCTCTCTCTCTCTCTCTCTCTCTCTCTCTCTCTCTCTCTCTCTCTCTCTCTCTCTCTCTCTCTCTCTCTCTCTCTCTCTCTCTCTCTCTCTCTCTCTCTCTCTCTCTTGCCGGTTGTCTAGTGCACATCAGCCGCCACGTCTACACTTATCATATTTTAACATGCTTAACAGCAGGTGCCCTATGCAGTGAGTCAGCCATTCAGAGATTCTTTCAAGATGCGCTTTTCAATCCGGCGAAGACAGTCGAAAAATTTCGTCATCACTGAACGCGTCTTCTTCAAAGTTGCTTCAGATGCTCAAAAAAAATCCATTTTGATATTTAAGTTGCAACAAAATAATGTGTTTTCTATCCTTTTTAATATTTAGAGGGACCCACTTAAGGCATACAGAAAGTGCAGAATCTAACGGAGGAAATAAACATGAACGGTGTAAGTAGTAAAAATAATCATCTTACTTTGCCAACAAGCCGTTTTGTATTCTTCACTTGTTAGGGCTTCCTCGGTCTTTTCTGTCTGACTCTGGGAATTGTTCAACTCAACAATTCCGAAGCTCAACAATTGATGCTGCACAGTTGTAGCATAACTTCGGCAGTGCTTTGCAGACCACGGAAAACAGTAATCAGTACCACTTTGTTCGATAATGAATTCATCTCTGCGTTGATTTAATATGGCTTTGGGATTCGCCTCGAAAGCAAGTGAAAACTAAACTGCAGAACTCGGCAGCTTGTGGTTACGTTCATCAGTTCAGACACAAATGGATTCGGTCTAATTTCACACCAGCTGCTGTGTGTAAGGATTTCCCCATCAGTAAAGGATACATACAATCATTCTACGATCAAAGTTTACCTTATGCTTTCCCATTGCCGTGACACTCGCATCACAAAGCATCTTTCTTTTCTTCCAAGAATCAGGTAATTCGTCCCATACAATGTGCAATTTCATCCATAACGTCTTCAAGAGAGGCAAAAGTTTACTAGAGCACATACGGAGACGATGGCTCCCCGCGCGTTCCTCTTTCCTCGGATAGCCCCTTGGGCAAAAAATACGACCATACTCGGTTGAAAGCTGAGAAACAGCAAAAGTTTCCAGATCAAATCAAATACGCTCAAGTAACCTAAAACGCGTGTGACGTTTCCTGGCGAATGGATCGGCCGCTGGTACACACAGTCGAACGTAACATACACAGTACACAGGTGGGAGCTTGTTCCACAGGTGTGTACCATAAAAACCCTTGAAACACACATTCCAACCCATTCTGCCTGCCAGCTTTTGCTGTTGGCTGCTGTAGAGCATCGCGAAACTCCAAGGAACGAATAAATGAACGACTAAGACTTCTTATCGTTCAGTTCAGATGCATTGTGTGTGCCCGGAATGGAGAGAGGCAAAGGCAAGACACGAGTGTTGCAATCCAGAAAAGGAGCAAAAAGTCACCGACCCTCTTCTTCCTTTTGTAAGCTTCTTCTTCTCCGATGTGTATGTGTTACCGGAATCACGTATCGTTAAACTGTTCTTCGAGAAAGTCGTAAAAGAATGGAACCAACTCCTGCGGAGCACTCATACCGACACTCCGAAACTCGGTGACTGAACAACTAAAGTATTTTGTTTATGAGCATTATGAGTGCAGATAGGCTTGGCCGCCTGTATATTTCGGAATGAGACTGCAATGCCATGAGTTCAAAGATACTGTGATAAGGTTCATCTCTGGTTGAACGCTGAATTGGCAAGGATCCGTGAGCGTGTTTAGCTTAAAGCTAGTCCCTGTCAGCTTTGTCGCTCAACGGAAAAGGGTAGTGGACCGTGACACAGTAGAATGGCAATTTTATTATGATTGAATTTTTTTCCATTGTAAGAAAAAATTTTCCATAAAATAAAACGTTCAAAATCAATTTTGTCGTTGGCACATGTTACCATTTCACAATTTCGACAAATGATGGAGGTTTGAAAAGAATCGTGAATAATCCCGCTAATCTTTGCCCTGATGATCCGTGATCCGTTGTGGACAATTTTACTCTCGCTTCCCCGCGAGTCGATGCGGTTTTCGTACAGCCAATCAGTCACATTTCACGTCAATAGGACGAACGAACGAAAAAAACCGTAACGAGTAAGATTATGACGCAAAAGCTGGATTTATAGCTTCATCGTCATCTACAGCCTGCCTGCCTTGCCTGCCTGTCGGTCTGATTGTCAGAGCAGAGCATCAGTGCAGCAGCTTCCTGGGGTCGAGCACCGTGAATGAAAACATTAATCAGCCATCGGAACTGACTCTTTCAGTAGTTAGTAGTGTCTGTGTATACAAACACAGAGCACGTCGAACACGAATCTGGCAGCATCATTATGGGCGAAGACACAGGGTATGGATCGCAAGCAATACCATCAGTTGGTAAGCGCAAACAAATGTCGA